>NC_048299.1:222079097-222175323 GCF_013100865.1 Trachemys scripta elegans | reverse complement strand
ATATATTTTCCATTCTATATGCATCCGAAGAAGTGGGCTGTAGTCCACGAAAGCTTATGCTCTAATAAATTTGTTAGTCTCTAAGGTGCCACAAGTACTCCTGTTCTTCTTTCTCTCATGTTTAAATTTTATAGCACATATTATATGTATGATCACCTACTGTTATGAAACTTCTGCAATAGCTAATGATTAATATGAGTTAAAGATGATATTTCAGCTTTATTTCTACATTATCCATATTTTTGCTTTTAAAGTTTTCAGTTAAAACTTAATGGACTTTAATTTCCCATTGTGTTTTTGTGGCTGTATTAAAGCAATCCTTCTACAAAAACATATTCACTTAGGACCAGAGTCAATCTTTGGGTGTGCAGTGTGAAGTCCGAATTACCATGGACTTCAATCTGAGTTGCAGTTGCATGTATGTAGATGAGGGCAGAATTTGACTCTTGATGGTTCGAATAACTATGGTGCTCTTTATGTTGACCTGTGTTCAGTGCTTCCAGTTTGCGTTGTATCAAAATATTGTCTTGGCAGTAGTCATGGAAAAACATGGGATAATTCTAAGCCCATTCCCGTAAGTGTGTAACTTTCCCCTGAGGAGGTCTAGGTAACCTAGAATTAGGGTGAACTTTATTAAAGGAGAAGTTGAACATTAAAGAATGAATTTTGCTAACGTGATTCTTAAATAGATTAGTTCACAATATAGTCTAATGGGCTAAAATCTTTATGCATGTAAAACAAGCATTTTATTTAAATCTATACAACATAAAGTTGGCCTTTTTTTCAATATAGCGTTAATATTTATTTTATCTCTGGGGTATGTATTTATCATTAAAGACAATACAAATACTGAAAATGCACTGCCATCAGCCTCAAAATCCGGGGGTTATTAATAAATATAAAAGCATCAGTTGAGCTGAGCTGTCACAATAGTACATGTGGAGAGAGTCATTTTTTTAGGTAGCTAGGACTCAAATCATGTGATAATACTTTAAAGCTCACTCTGTGGTTCAGACCTTATATGAATACGCCCAGGGAATATGTTATAGCCATGGTGTGTTCCCCTGAAAGTAGCCACTGTAATGGAAATGCTGGCAGACTTTAAGTTATATCATCATTAGTAGGCATCAGTATAATTATTTACAATGACAGGTTGTAATACCTACAGCAGTCTTTCCCATGGCAGCATGCTTCTGCGGTCTTTGTCTTAACCTGTAATATAAATGTTCTTGATGGACCTTGTTTATTTCGTATCAAATTGTATTGGTATCATTCCTGCCTCTCAACTTAAAATTCATGAGGCAAATTTAGGCCAGTTCTTCTGCATATGCATACAAGGGGAAATGGAGAGCCAAGTAGGGTACTGCTGTTGGAGCTGTTCCAGACTCCCCCAGAACCCACTGAATGCACATCCCACAGGTCATCCAGAACTGCAGAGTGGCATTGCAGGGTATATTTAGGAGGTGTGCTTAGTGCATATGTAACTCAGACCTGCTTGGTGTGGCGCTCTGCCCTCCTCTAGTGGTAACTAGCTCACCTAGAGATTGATGAGTTTACTACAGCCTTAGGTAAGAGCCAAGAGCGGTGGAAGCACCCTAAAAGTGCGGGGGCCACAGGTGCCTGAAGCGTGTCCCCCAGAATCCCCACCCTTGTGCCGACCCTTCCCCTCAAGCCTCCACCCCGTGTGCCACCACTTCATCTCCACCTCCTCCCCCACATTGCCCTTACAGCTGGTAAAAGTGGAGGGGTCATGGCCTCCTCCTCGACTGTTCCGGCACTCCTGGTAAGAGCCATGTGGCTTTTAGCTCTGGCTCAAACGCTATGCTTCAGAGATCCCCGGTTCGATCCCGCCCACTGATGACCGGGGTCTGTTGGTGTTACATATAGAGTTCCTAACTAGACTTAAACCCACACATCTTCCAGAGATTACTGCAGATCTTGGCAGGAATTATTTTCATGGATGTTCTGCAGGTGAGGATCTGGACACATTTGCAACACCAAATGTATGCCAATCTGTGTCAATGAAATCAAATAGTCTGAATTTGATACAGTCTCTTGGATCATCTTATCTTTTAATCTGTATTAATTGACTTTGTGCCCATGTTATGTATCTGTATTATGTAACTGAAGTCTATGATTTCTGTTACATTGCATTTTTAATGGTAATTACTAATTCAGATTATGCTAAAATTTGTACAGTGTCTGCTTATGGCACCAACAGTTGTGTGCTGAACTTCAAAGGTATATGTCCTGATCAGACTATTGATGTTGTCTTGACTGATAGCCTGTTAAGGTATATCTTAATTATAGTGCCTGAATATTACTAGGCTTAATATATTGATAAAAAGAAAGTAGCACATTTTCCTCACTATTGTAATGTGCAAAAAAGAAATCTTTTTCTATCAGGGTCTGGATAGTATTACAAGCTATTGCAGAAACAAATACTAATACATTGTAACATTATAAAATGATTACAACATATTCATCTTACTGTTTTTAGTATGGCAGGGCCATTCCACAATTAAGTTAATTGTAAGAAAACTGCTCCTGGGCTTGCCAGCTTGTTTTCTATACTGAGATCCAGATTGCAAATACTTGCTGATTTATACCCTGTTGGATCCAAATGTTTTTACAGTAATAAAAGATTTGTAGGTTCACCTCTTATTTTGAATGTGTTATTTTAAGATGTTCTCATTTACAAAGTCAATTTCATTAGTGTACCAGGGAAAATATAACAATATTTCCCTTGAAAGAATATCCCAATTACTTCTTTGCTTCTCAGAGCAATTTTTTTGGCTGCCTGACAGGTTTAGGGGTGGAGAAGATAGAATATGATATGCTATAAGGAGGCTCAAGACAGGAAAAGGTAGGAGATTATGATAGACAGAAGTACCCACGGATATAAAATGGAGTTATTCCTGAAAGTTCAGAATGGACACCACCTTTCTAGAGTTCTCTCTTCAGGAGGAATACATCACTTAGGGTATGTCTACACTGGCAGAGTTACAGTGCCACTCAGAGAGCGCTGAAAGGAAACCGCTGTTGTGTGTTTACACTGTCAGCTGCCTGCTCAATAGCATGTTCACACTTGCGGCACTTGCAGCGTTATTCAGAGCAGTGCACTCTGGGCAGCTGTTCCACAGAGAATCTCTCCCTCAACTGCTGCTAAGAGTTGTGGGAAGGCGGAGGGGGTTGCGGGGCATCCTGGGTCCTGTCCCAATGTCCCATGATGCATTGCTTCGCATCCCCAAAATCCCTGCATTTGGCGCCATCTTTCAACAGTTCATGTACTGCGTGCTCTGCCTCTTCGGTCTGCAGGAATGGATCCCGCACTGTTGACCAGTATGCTGCTCACTCTGACTAACACATCACGAGTGGCAGTGGAGTTATTCCTTAAACTACAAAGGCAAGAGGAGTGCAACATTGATCTCACCACGCATACTAGCTATGACACGAGATTGCTTATGGCATTCACGGAGGTGCTGACCATAGTGGAATGCCGCTTTTGGGTTTGGGAAACAAGCACTGAGTGGTGGGATCACATCGTCATGCATGTCTGAGATGACAAGCAGTGGCTGCAGAACTTTCAGATGAGGAAAGCCACATTCATGGGACTGTGTGATGAGCTTGCCCCAGCCCTGGGGCGTAAGGACACAAGAATAAGAGCTGCCCTGCCATTGGAGAAGCATGTGTTGATTGCACTGTGGAAGCTGGCTACTCCAGACTGCTGCTGATCAGTTGCTAACCAGTTTGGAGTGGGAAAGTCGACCGTTAGACTCATATTGATTGAAGTGTGCAGGGCCATTAATCGCATCCTGCTCTGAAAGACTGTGACTCTGGGCAACATGCGTGACATTGTGGATGGCTTTGCACAAATGGGCTTCCCTATCTGCGGAGGGGCAATAGATGGCACACATATTCCAATTCTGGCACCAGACCACCTAGCCACTGAGTACATTAATTGGAAGGGGTATTTCTCTATGGTTCTCCAGGCGCTTGTGGGTCACTGTGGGCGTTTCACAGACCTTAATGCAGGCTGGTCAGGAAAGGTGCATGACGCACTCATCTTTCAGAACACTGGTCTGTTCAGGAAGCTGCAAGCAGAGACTTTGTTCCCAGACCAGAAGATTATTGTAGGGGAAGTTGAAATGCCCATTGTGATCCTGGGAGATCCCGCCTACCCATTAGGGCCATGGCTTATGAAGCCATACACGGGGAACCTTGACAGCAGCAAGGAGCAGTTCAACAACAGGCTGAGCAAGTGCCGAATGACTGTTGAATGTGCTTTTGGCCGTTTAAAAGCCCGCTGCTGCTGCTGTATGGGAAGGTGGATCTGGCCGATGACAATATTCCTATGCTTATAGCCACGTGCTGTACTCTCCATAATATTTGTGAAGGGAAGGATGAAAGCTTCACTCAGAGCTGGGCCACTGAGGCTCAGCACCTGGAGGCTGAATTTGAACAGCCAGAGACCAGGGCTATTAGAGGAGTGCAGTGTGGGGCAATAAGGATCAGGGATGCCTTGAGGCAGCAATTTGAAGCTGAAAGCCATTAATATTTGTATTAATATGCTCAGGAGTGCAGTGCTTGTAATGCTAGGAGGTGACTGTAATTGATGTAGACGATGCAATATGAAGCTTTAAGATAATTGTCTGTTGCTTTGCAGGGCTCTGTTTGCTTTCAATTAATAGAGTAAAAATTGCTTTCAAACCAACACAATGGTTTTATTTAAAAAAACAAAACAAAAAACAACTGGAGGAGTGAGACAAACAAAAAAAACACATCAGCACTGAGAGGGATGGGGAAAGGGAAGTTCCCAGGAGGAGGTGGGGTCCTGGGACGGTTAAAGATTTGTGTATGTCCAGGGATCATAGCCAACCTTCTGGCTAAACTACAGAGGGACGGGTGTTGAGTGCAGTGGGTACTGGGAGTTCACTGTGCTGGACTATGACGAGGGAGGATTGGAATGCCACAGGTACAGACTGGAGCCAGGAGGTTGATAAGAGTGTGTTGGCGGTGTCTGGGGGGCACATGGGAAAGAGTTTTGTGACAGTGGCTGTAAGGGAGGGCGGGCGCGGAGCTGCTTGGTTTGCAGTGCTAGTATCGCCTGGAGCATGTCCGCTTGGCGCTCCATAACATTTAAGAGCCACTCCATGGCTTCATTCTGGCATGCTGTGTTCTCCTTTTTCGGTCCCTCTTCTCGCTATCCCACCACTCCTTCATTTCCTGTTTTTTGGCCGCGGAGTGCATCATAACCTCACGCAGAAAGTCCTCTTTAGTTCTTCGTGCCGCTTTCTAATTCTGTGCAGCTGTTCAGCCGGCGATAACAAAGAGGGAGGCTGAGCTCCCAAGGGCATCTCTCTGAAGCCAAAATGCAACATTTTACAGAAGCAGTATTGTTTTCAACACACAGACCACTGATTCAGTGATTTAAAACACAGCCACTGTTCACATACTGGTCATTAACTGGTTGACCCCAGGCAAGCACACATGAGCCACAAGACCTCCCCAAATGGTGAGTAACTGCAGGGGCAGGGGAAATCAGTGTTCCCGGACCCTACTGTAAACTGAGCACGTGGCTCTTGGGGAGAGCCAGTGCTGTAAGGGGGGTCTGAATCATTCCTGCCCCCACATTTTCCATAGGCTGTGTTCATTATGAAGGTATTTCGCTGCTGAGGGTGAGCAGGGAATCAAGGGAGGGTCTTCTCCAAGACTGCGGCTTCTGCCCTGGCCCTTATGCGGCTCACCTGTGTACAGCAATGGTCCCCTTCCTTCCCTCCTCCCCCCCCGCCCTGTGATGGCACAGTGACGCGGGAAAGTTACCATTAATGGGGCAAGAAACAAAGCAGCTCTGCCAAAGAACCTGCGGCAGCAGATTCCTCAGTATCTCTACGAGAGTTTCCTGGAGATCTCTGAGGCAGAGTCCCGTGAACTGAGGGAGTCAGTCAATACCCTGTTCCGCCGCTCAGACTAGGAATGTGGTGGTACGCGTATCATGCAGACACAAGCCTGCTTTCTGCAACCCTCCTGCCCCCAACAACTCGCTTCAGCGATTCCCAAAATCAAATCCACTTACTTGGGGCCTCCTCTCCTGTCTGCGCTTCGCCAAGATCCAACTGCTGTGACTGGCTAGCCTCCTACTGCTGTGACTGGGGTAGAGAAGAGCTCCTGGCTGCATGCATTTCTGTCCTCCAAGTCGTCATCTGCCTCTGGGTCCCCCTCCCCCTCCACATCCTCGTCCAAGATTTTCTCCTCATGACTTGGTCCACTCTCAACTGGCATGCAAGCCACTGAAGTATTCACAGTGACCTTTGCAGTGGAGGTGGGGTAGCCACTGAGTATCGCGTCCAGCTCTTTGTAGAACTGGCAGTTTGTGAGCGCAGCACTGGAGTGGCGGTTTGCCTCCCGCGCCTTGTGGTAGGTGTTCCGCAGCTCCTTCACTTTGACCCTGCACTGCAGTGTGTCCCAGTCATGGCCGCTTTCTGTCATGCATCATGAAATCTGTCTGTAGGTATCATAATTCCTACAGCTGGAGCACAACTGGGACTGGACAGCCTCCTCTCCCCAAATGCTGATGAGGTCCAGCAGCTCGGCATTGCTCCAAGTGGGGGATCGCCTGGTGATTGGAGCAAGCATGGTCACCCGGAAAGATACCCTGAGACCACTGCACATGTCACCGAGCAAACAGGAAGGGGACTTTCAAAATTCCCAAGGATTTAAGGGGTGGAGTTCATGGTTGGTCACCTGAGATCAAGGCAGTAGAGTTCAAACCGATGACCAGAGAGGCAAGAACAGGCATTATGGGACACCTCCCGGAGGCCAATTGCAGCGCTGTAATCAACCAGGATGTCTACACTGGCACCGCGGCACTGTAACCCTGGCGCAGAAAGCTGTATGCCTCTCGTCAAGGTGTTTTTTTTACAGCGCTGCAACTGCACAGTTTCTGTGCAGTTACATGGCTTGGCAGTGTGTACACTTCAGGAATTACAATGCAGAAAGCTGCTTTACTGTGCAGAAACTTGCCAGTGTAGACAAGGTCTTAGAGAGAAGTTTAGTTCTTGGCTTGGATATCATGAGTGATGAGCATCATATCCTATGACAAACTTATTCGTCAGGTTATAAAGAGAAATAGAGTAACGCCAAAAGGAGTTATGCTATATTTGTCTTCCAGAAAACAAGCAAGAGCATTAACATCATGTAAACCTTAATTTCCTTTAAGCAGTAGTTCATTTCAGAGAGTGACAGGTAAAGTGATTGGCATCAAGCAGGCAGCTTTTTCTTGGCACCTGACACAGTTCTCAGTTCCACGATTCATCCCTTAACACAGGGCATTGCACTTACAGTTGGTCTACAATGATTTGTTACAGCCGTATTGCAGGCATCTGGACGGTGGATTTATAGTGTAGAATAAAACCATTTCTAATGAGTGATCAAGTGAGGCAGAATGGTCACATAGTTGATATGTAGTGATTTCAAAAAATCCTAAGAAGTTTATAGCATAGCATTTCTTCTAAGCAGTGGTGATGTTAGGGGTTCAAAATATTATAGTGTCACTATATTTTGAGGTCAGGGCCGTCCAGAGGATTCAGGTGGCCTGGGGCATAGCGGGGGAGCGGACATACTCACCAGGTGGCGCTCCGAGTCTGCAGCGGTGGGTCCTTCAGTCACTCCGCGTCTTCGGCAGCACTGAAGGACCCGACGCCGAAATGCCGCCGAAGACCCAGAGCGACTGAAGGGTCCCCCCCGCCGCCGAAGACCTGGACCGCCGTCGGGTAAGTAAAAAGGCGCCTCTAGCCAGAAAAGGGATTCTCAGCGAGGGCTCGCAGGGCCCCTGCGGGGCCTGGGGCAAATTGCCCCAGTTGCCCCCCCACCCCTCCCGGGCGGCCCTGTTTGAGGTTTGTCAGCAATTCTGTTGGAACCTCTACATTAAGGGGATTATAAATTTGGAAACTAAACCCCTTTCAAATTAAAATTTAGTGTATCACTCTTGGCTGAAATCGCTAAGGTGTCTTGCTTTTTAAAGGCAGCAAAGAAAGACTTAAAAAAAAGAAACTTAGTAGGTATTTGTGACAGGTTGGATCACAGAAACCCCCTTGGGAGCTGCCAACCGATGTGCCAAGACTACCCCTGTTCCTATTTTCCCTGCCAGCCCAGGACTCCAGCACCCTGTCTTGCTGAGCCAGACACTCCTGTCTGCTCCAACACAGACCCAGGGTCTGAATTACTTGTCCCAAAGCTGCAGGTTTACCTGAAAACAGCTCACAGAAGTGTGCTTGTCTTTAGCACTCAGATGCCCAACTCCCAATGGAGTCTAAACCCAAATAAATCCGTTTTACCCTGTATAAAGCTTATACAGGGTAAACTCATAAATTGTTCGCCCTCTATAACACTGATAGAGAGATATGCACAGTTGTTTGCTCCTCCAGGTATTAATACATACTCTGCGTTAATTGATAAGTAAAAAGTGATTTTATTAAATACAGACAGTAGGATTTAAGTGGTTTCCAGTAGTAACAGACAGAACAAAGTAAGTCACCAAGCAAAATAAAATAAAATGTGCAAATCTGTGCCTAATCAAACTGAATACAGATAATCTCATCCTCAGAGATGCTTCAGTAAGTTTTTTCTCAGACTAGACACCTTCCAGGCCTGGGCACAATTCTTTCCCCTTGTACAGCTCTTGTTCCAGCTCAGGTGATAGCTATGGGATTCGTCACGATGGCTCCTCTCTCTCTGTTCTCTTCCACCCCTGTATATATCTTTTGCATAAGGCGGGAACCCTTTGTCCCTCTGGGTTTCCCCCCCCCCACTGGAAAAGCACCAGGTTAAAGATGGATTCCAGTTCAGGTGACATGATCACATGTCACTGCAAGACTTCATTACCCACATTACCCACTTGCCAGCACACACATATACAGGAAGACTCACAGGTAAAACACAGCCATTTGCAGACAATGGTCCTGGTTAATGGGAGTCATCAAGATTCCAAACCGCCATTAATGGCCCGCACTTTGCATAATTACAATAGGCCCTCAGAGTTATATTTTATATTTCTAGTTTTAGATACAAGAGTGGTACATTTATACAAATAGGATGATCACACTCAGTAGATTATGATACCTTACAAGAGACCTTTTGCATGAAGCATATTCCAGTTACATTATATTCACTTATTATCATGTTTTTATAAAACCATATAGACTGCACAACGTCACAGTATTTATTCCGCGCTGGGCCGATGCTTGATGAGATCTTGAAATAAATTTATTTTAATATAGGTGAGAATCCTTAAAATGTAGCTCTGTATATAGATTGAACTCTTGTGGAGCCCTTGTGCCTTTGCATCTCACAAGGTGGCAGGAATTCTCCCTCAACCTCTTACAAAGGTCCCTGGGGGACTTCTTTCCCCAGGCTTCGGTATCCCTGCCATTTCACAGCAATAAACTTCACGGTGTTTATCAGTATGCAGCTGATTTAGCCACATATGCATGTGCAGCAAATTGCTCTTTAACTACACAGTTTAGGCCTGATCCAAAGCCCAGTGAAGTCAATGGAAAGACTCCCTTTGACTCTAGCAGACTTTGAATCATGCTTTTTAAGAGTGTAGTGAAAAGAATGTACTGTGCATGTTCAGTATTCAGTATATTCTTTCCCAAGGCTCATCATTCTGTCAAATCAAAGCCAGTTTTCTCTGGAACAAGCAAAAGCATTTCTCCTCAGTATGAGGTATTTTCTTGCCAAATACAAGCTCTGAAACCCCATCCACTCTGGCTGTAGAGCTGTCCAGAACAAGGATGCATAATTTTTTTCATTATGATATCTTTTTCAGGTCACTCTCCTCCTACTTGGCTATGGCTGATATGTTGATTTTCAAACTTTCTTTAAAAAATCATATTCAGGCACAAACCAAACATGGGAGATTTCAGCAGGAAGGTGAAAGTAGTGATCAATTGAAAGCAGGTTAGAGTGAAAAGAGTTATGACAGCTTAACAATAGAGGTTGATGCTGCTATAAGAATAATTATTATTAATAAAAAATTTCTGGCATATTCTATTCAGAGCCTAACTCAGAACATAGCCCTAGTAGCCTATCTGTGCATCCAATTTAGTTTAAATTGATTGATTATATCTTGTCTGACTTAATTCGTAATCTTTAAAGTTTTACATTCAACAAAGGGAAAGAGGAGTCATGGGGTTTGCAACAGAAAAGAACAAATATTTTTTAATAAAAATGGGAAAATATTATTGTAAAAATCGCAAAAATTGGCAGATCGGCTCAAAGATAGGTCCAATACCTGAAACTGTTTTAAATAATTTTTTCTTAAATTGATTGGATTTAAAGTTGATAGCATCCCTTTAACAAGCCCCATAGAAATACCAAAGTCAAAATCTGTACTTCACTAATTGTCAGTGCATTTTTTATTCTAATTCTTGGTGAAATTTATTTGAAAAGATCGACATCATTGAGCTACATTCCTCCAAAAACAATTGTTAACAATTGTTAGTGTGTGAAACGCAGTATAGTTCTGACCGTTTTTGTTTTTTCTGCACAGAATAGTGGCCTCCTAGCCACAGACAAATTGTAATCTGGCAGATACACAAGGCCCTAAAGACTTCAGAGTAGCTGAACAGAAAGGGCCATATATCTCATTTTAAAACTTTATGCAGTAGTTTCAATTCCTTGCTCCTCTGCGGATTTGTATGTTGAAAAGATCTACCTCTTGACACAGCAACTGAGGGAGAAGGATTAGGTGGACACTTTATTACTTATACTAGATATCTCATTTCTTTCCTTGGTGTTTCAGAGTTCTCGCTAAGAGTGATTGCTTCATACAGTTTTTCACCTGTCTCACATGTTGAAACTGTGCTTAATGGATGCATCGAGACTTCCAGCTTACTGCAGAAGAAGCAGTGTTCTTCTCAAAACTCATTCCATTGGACCTAGTATAAGCCGAGTCTTGCCCACACCCTGCATATGCCCTGGCATCTTCACATTTTTTCTGATGCTCCATGTACTTCCTCCCCAACCTTGCCGAATTCAGTTTATAGGTGCACTTATTATAGCATGTAAGGCCACCGAGCATTGCGTTTAACAAACCCCTTTGCAATGGTATTCTCCAAAAGATTCAACTACTAGTCAGTTCTCTTTGTCTCCCTATTTATGCCTGGGGCCTCTCATGTGGGGCCACTCCTGAATAGGAAAGAGACCTCACCTCGATCGAGAAGTTTGTTTCCAGAGCCAATGCTATGTGTGCAGGAGAGGCTGATTATATATAGTCAGCATCTTTCTACCTCTTCCATCAACTCTGGCTCCTTCTTCGCCAGTGAAGTGATGTTCCACATCCCTAGAGCCAGTTTCCATTGTGGAGGGCCAGTCCATTGTGGTCTATCCCTCTTGCTGCCGTTCTGGCGTTGCACCCAACCCTCACCCTTTGCATCGCAGGGGGTGAGCCCACGAGATGGGTCCATGTCACCTTTTCAGGATGGGCCCGGCCGGGTTACGTGGGTGGCCCAACCATCAGACACTCGCCTGACACCACCCCCAGGCCTATCTCCAAGGTGAGCACACATTTCAGTGGGACTACTTCCCTGATTAAAGTTAAGCATATGCTTAAGTGATTTACTGAATCAAGGCCTGTTTGTTTTGTTTTTTTATGAAACCAAGTTAAATGTTAAAGTATTATTACAATAATAAATAATTATTAAAGGTCATGCTTTCATAAGTTATTTTGAAATTCAAAACTAGGGTTACATTTTTACATGTCAATGAGGACATCCGGTACTCCTTTGTACTGGCAACTCAAGATCACTCAAAATGACTAGACTTATGACCCCAACTCACATTTAGAATATACAGGTGTTTTGTTTTTCTTTAAAGCTGTAACACAATTAACCTGTAAAGCTAACTCTCTAATGTGCTGATCGGATCAAATAGAAAGAAAGATGGGACTTTAACAGCCTCTTAATACTTATTGCACAGGTATGTCTATCCCACACATGGGCACTAAGGAACATGCCTCTGGAGGTGACATCATCTACCTGAGTGGATAGAGTCAGTTTAGTGGCTGAATAAAAGGATCAGATAAACTCAGGGAACGACTAATACAAAATGACAATGATCTCCACCTAGGTTGAACTAAAATTTAATTTTTTAAAACCTTTTAGTGGGCTTGTCCAGAGTTCATAAAAGATCCCAAGAGATCCCAGGTAAATATACAGTGTATGACATACAAATCGTACATAATCGTGTTTTGTGTTTATTATATAGCAATTCACATTAGCATCATTTACAGGGTAGAGTCATTGTTTTAATTTAAAACACTGATTTTTTTAGATGTTGGCCCAGACAAAATTCCTTAAGCAATAGGTGTTCCAAAATGGAAGAAACATTATTTGAACCCTATTTATAAGATTTTTAATAAGATAGAAATTAATTTTCTTAAACTATGTCGACCAGTAGTCTCCAACCTTTTTATGCCCAAGATCACTTTTTGAATCTAAGGGCAACCCAGGATCTTCCTCACCCCTTCCCTGAGGCCCCACCCCTTCCCCAAAGCCCCACCCTGCTCACTCCATCCCCCCCCCCCCGCTCACTTTCCTCCACCCTCACTCACTTTCACTGGACTGGGGTAGTGGGTTGGGGTGTAGGAGGGGGTGAGGGGTGCAAGCTCTAGGAGGGAGTTTGGGTGCAGGCTGGGGCAGAGTGTTGGGATGCAGGAGGGGGTACAGGGTGCTGGCTCTGGGAGGGGACTCAAGGCTGAGGGTTGGAGTGCAGGAGGGGGTTTGGGGTGCTGGCTCCAGGAGGGGGCTCAGTGATGAAGGGTTGGGGTGCAGCCTCCCACCTGGCAACACTTACCTCCTGTGGCTCCCGGTCGGCGGCAGGCTCAGTGAGGCCAAGGCAGCCTCCCTGCCTACCCCAGCCCCACACTGCTCCTGGGGCGGGGAACGGGCACATGGCTCCGTGCCCTGCCCTGCTCTGCAAGCACTGCTTCCGCAGCTCTCCTGGCCAATGGGAGCTGCGGAGGCAGTGCTTGCAGGCTGGAGCAGCGCATGGAGGGAAACCCCTGCCCCCAGGGCCGCGGTGCCGCGCTGGCCACTTCCGGGAGTGGCGTGGGGCCGGGATAGGCAGGGAGCCTGCCTTAGCGGCAGCCACACTGCAACACCAGAGATCGCGATAGACTGGGAGATCCTCTAGGATCGACCAGGCAAGTGCGATTGACCAGTTAGTGTCCACTGATATAGACTTTTTTGTATTTTGAGATGGTTGTGATAGTTCTGTGTGAGAAATATGCGTATCACTTTCTTCTAAGCATGTGGTATTGTTATTTTTCAGAAGGTTGATTTAAATAATGCTAAGCATCAATTTATTCAAATGAGGACTATCAATTTGTACTTATATTAATGGCTTGCATTGGGGCTAAGTATTTCCCAGAGTTGGGCCCAAAGTAACTTTCATTCACAGATATTAGAATTTTACAGACATAAATTAACTTTCACAAAGCTCTCACAGTAGTTTTAGTTCAAAGACCTGGGAAATACTCTGTGTGTGTTCGTTCCGTGAAAGTCCACATGCTTCCATGCAATCTTATCAGGTACCAAGTGTGTAAAGGTCCAGTTGCAAAAGTAAAACAAAATGTTTTCAGTGCAAACTGTGTTTACGGTTATTTAAGAAAAACATAGATAAAAATAGAGAGAGAGATGTGGTTTTTAAAACTTGACCTCCCTTTTCTGAATCAAAAAAGTATGTGTGGGCATAACTGATGTGATTTGGATATTTACTATACAGTATTCTGTGAAGTTGGTATTTTGCAATGTTGCGACTATGATCTTTTGCATGGTATAGATGACAACATCTATATCATAGACAAGATGAGATGCAATTTCAATAGCTATCTCTAATAGTAAGAAATGCATTCTATGTTATATATTTATTTTATTTTAGAAAATGTATAATTAGCAGTCATTGCTGAGCCAGTATTTTATTAGTCATTCTCCGCTTAAAGAAAAACAGCCTCTTCACCAGTCAGTCAGGAACCTCTGCTTCCTCTGGGGGCTGTATCAGACACCATTCTTAGTAAATAAAAGGTTTTCTTAGATCCTTGAGGAACCCTGGATGTCAGTTGGTTGGGGCCCAACTCTTACTCATATAAGTAATCCCATTTGCTTCAATAGTAAAGAATACTCAGATATAAAGGGCTGCGGGAGAGGGTAGTTGATGAAGAGATGTTGATTTGTAATTGCTCAAATGATTGATCTGTGAGGATGGATAATACACATTTTGAACATAGCAGCATTGTAATCTGTTTGTAAAGAATCACCCAGAGTATGTAACATCACTTAGGGATATTGTGTAAAGGCTTATGTCTCGGATTTAAGATTATTTACATGTTGGATTTTTTGTGTTTACTTCATATACATATTTTACAAAATATCATAGCCTGGCATCCCTACACTAGCTTAGAGCTGCTCTTTAAAACGTCCTTGACTTTGAATAAGTATATAGCCAGAGCAGGCATATTCTTGGCTTCAGTTTAATGTGCCTTAGTCCATTCTCAGACAAGGATGTTAGAAAGGAGGATTCCAGTGATTTCCAGTGGGTAGATTTGTACAACAGGAAATTCCTTTGTGTACAGGGTCTCTTGAAAATAATACAGAAGGAATATTAGACACAAGTAAGGCACCCAATCCAATGGGACCCCCCATTCTGAATTGGGCCTTTAGGTACTACTGCAATATAAATGATAAATAACTATTGATTATAATTGAATAAGAATAGTAATATTGCTTTGAATATCATTAGTTTTGAGCAAGCCAGTAATGTGTTGCCATTACTTTAACGAGGGGCTCCCACAACACATTTTCCACTTAGGCTTTGATAAACTCTGTGTACCAGGGTAGCATATGCTCATAAAGAGGAGCAACAAGGGATTGTGGAATCTACTCTTTTAATTTCCCATTTAAACTGAATGTTTTCTCATAACCAGAGACAGATATGAGGGTGAATATTGGATCTGAGCTATGAAGAACAGAAACAGCCTCACACCTGTCCCCTGTTTTGCTCATGAACTTTGCAGAATATGTGTTTTCTGAGCTTGAGGAGAATGGCTGGAACTGTGCCACTTTTTTATTTTATGGAAGAAGGAGAACAGGGCTGGGAACATCTATAGATTGGCTCCACCTGTAGGTCCATTCCCTTTCTCTTCCAAAGTCTTAGATCCAAAGCCTAGGTCTGAGGACATTTTAGAACACTTTGTCACAGTCTAGGACAATTGCACTTGTATTCCCTCTCTGTGCTCCCTCCAGGGTGCTCACTCCTGGCTCCTTAGCCATCACCTTTCTTGAACAGAAACCTGCATCTCTCTCCCAGCTGGCCTGGGTTTTTCTAGGTGGCCCAGTTTCCTGCCTACCCTGTGATATCCTCAGCAAGCCAGACTGCCTAAACAGGCCAGCATCTGCACATTGCTTTCTCTCCATAGGCCATAAACAGTGTAATTGCCTGCAGTTACAAGTTACCACACAACTCTTTATAAGCAAGCACATTTATTCTATGGTGAAAGCATTATAGAGAAAACATTAAAAATAGTAAAATAACCTACACTCACATGCTAAAGAGCTTACCAAAGGTCACCCCAGCTCCAGTCTCAGATTCTGATAGGTGTCAGTCCTTCAAAACCCACAGCTGGGTTTTCCCTATGGTTATAACTTCATGACTGTCTCAGATTCAGAACCAGAACCGCCATGAATAGTTCAGTCTTTCCTTCATATAGCTTGGGCCTTTAATCTTGGCCTCATGTAACAGGTGATCAGCAGACAATGGCTCACTCCTCAGAGTGTAGCTTCAAAAAGCTGGGTTTTTGCATAACCACCGGTGGGAAATTTACATTTACCTCCCCCTAGGTATTCCCCAGAAAAAAACACTTTTTGTTCCAATAGTCCGTTCTTGTTTAGCACGTTGTTCAATACAGTCTTCTTTGAACCCTCAAATCTCATATCTATCACATCTTCCTCTTGAGAGGTTACATACAGACCCAGCCCACAATAATACATGAACCATTCATTTAATACAATGGATCTCAAGAATACTTAAACTTAATTTGGTAAGGTCTCCCAAGGATATTGCAGAAAATTGCCATATCTGTCACACAATTCAGTTAAAAAAAAATCAGTTATTTCCTTTGCTGCATTGGCACGGGAACTGAGAGCAGGAAGAGGGTCTCTATATATATTACACAGAAAAAAGCTATATAAGGGGAAGTTATTTAGCTTGCAAAGTCAAGTACTTGAAAGTTAGGAAATGCCTGAATGTGGTTTGTCCATGCAGCCTTAATAGTGCTCCCTGGTGCATATATGGATTATGACATAATTTTTAATTCTATGCTCAACTACCATTTTTTTGCACAGGATCCCTCCCTCATGGACAGGATCACTAGTGTTCAGGGAATGAGGCAGCTGGTCAATATTCCATTTTATCTTCATCATTCAGTATGTGCCCTGTGCCTTATTTACTGCACCATTTCCAAACCCTTGCTGAATACAGAATTATTCATTTTCTCATGTGTTTTTGGTGCTCCTCAGTATAATATCTGAGAGTCTAGAAAACATTAATTAATCTTCAGAATTCCCCCTGTGAAATAAGAGCATTATTATCCCCACTTTAAAAGTGAGGAAACTGAGATAAAGACAGTGACATGCCTGAAGCTACACCGTAAACCAGTGCAGAGCCAAGATTAGAAAATAGGACCTCCTGAGTCCCAGTCCTGTGCTCTTTCTTACAGACTACACTGCTTTACTACCAGAGTTGCCAGATATCCAAGTATCCCTTTGCTTCAATGGGAATTGCGTGCTCAGCTTTTTCCTAAAGAGTTATGCCCCAGCTGTCTCAAACTGGGTATCCAGAAAGCGAGGAACACACAATTAGAGGCTACCTGTCAACATTTTAGTTTAAGTGACTTGCCCAGCATCACACAGGAAATCTGTGGTAGATGCAAGGATAGACTAGTTTTTCTGTTTGGCATTCACCTTAACTAGCCTTGGCTCCATGGCTCATTCTCTACAAACCTTCCAACTTCTAGAGCAATTTAGGCTGGAGTCCTACAGACAACAGCCCATGCACTACACAATCTTGCTTAATGCCCTGAGAACTGTCCCTCCTAACCACTGAATGAGGCAGGTGCCCTGTGGAAAAAAATAGTATGTAATCATGTAACTAATGGCTGTATCAGAATACGTACACAAGGGAAGTAAATTAAGGTTACATGGACAATCTTAATTTTGGCTTTTCCTAACTTTTGAGTGCTTAATAAACGTAAATAACTTTCTTTTAACTTCGATATTTATTTAAGTAATTTCCCAGTTAAAACAAATAAAAAACCCAAATCCTATTATGTACAATTGGAACAGTCTTCCCCCACCCCCGACATCATCATCAGTATTTGAAACATGGACTTTCATCATGACCGTGTAGATATCTGTTATCTGAGTTACAGGACTAACAACATAGTTAGCAGCAGGCTTTTGTCCTCTGTGCAGCAGCCAGCAGCAGCATATGCATAACATGTGGAACAGTGCTTTACCTATTGTAAAAAAAAGAATTGATGATGGCTGCAGCCACAATCCTTTACAAAACCTCAGACTGCGGTTTGCATTTAGCTTCGGAGGTCCCAGGTTCAATCCCGCCTGCTGATGACCAGGGTCTGTCAGTGTTACAAGTGGCACTTGTAGCATTGACAAACCCCGATCGCCGGCAGTCAGGATTGAACCTGGGGGCTTCTGGAGCACAGTGCATGAGCCTCTATTGCATGAGCTAAAAGCCACATGGCTCTTAGCTAAGGCTGTAGAGCAGACTCGTTAATCTCTCTCTAAGGGGTCTTGGTGCCACTAGATGGGACAGAGCACCAGACCCAGGAGGTGTGTGGGTTACAGTAACAGCTAATTAGACCCCAGCATTTTATATGTAAAGTTAGGATTATGTTTTCCAATGTGCATTACTTCACATTTATCAACATTGATTTTCATCTTCCATTTGTTGCCCAGTCACCCAGTTTTGTGAGATCCCTTTGTAACTCTTTGCAGTCTGCTTTGGATTAACTAGCTTGAGTAGTTTTGTATCATCTGCAAATTTTGCCACCTTATTGTTTATCCCTTTTTCCAGATCATTTATGAATATGTTGAATAGTCCTGGTCCCAGTATAGACCCCTGGGGGACACCACTATTGACCTCTCTCCATTCTGAAAACTGATCATTTATTCCTACCCTTTGTTTCCTATCTTTTAACCAGTTACTGATCCATATTGCACCTACATATGTTACTCTTAAGTTAGATGCTAAATTCTGTATACCATCTGGATGTCAGGAAGCACTCAAGGAAGTTTTTTATGTTCTATTTAAAATTTCAATTTGGATTGGCAACTTGATGCAAGTCCCAAGATATTGCTTCAGGTTTGCTGCATGGTTGAGCTTACCTCACATGCTGAGGATAGACTGAAGCCTTATCTACACTGCCACTTTACAGTACTGCAACTTTCTCACTCAGGGGTGTGAAAAAACACCCCCTTGAGCACTGCAGGTTTCAGCGCTGTAAAGTGGCAGTGTAGACAGTGCACCAGTGCTGGAAGCCGCACTCCCAGTGCTGGAGGTATTCACCTCGTGGAGGTGGATTTTTTATAGCGCTGGGAGAGCTCTCTCCTAGCACTGGTGCCACGACTACACAGCCACATGTTGCTAGTGAAGTCATGCCCTAAGAAACCATTTTCAGTGTTTCCGAGCTAGAAATCTCTTTCTCAGCTCTCTCTTTAAAAAAACAAAAACAAACAAACAAAAAAAACCTCATCCCTTCCAATTTTTCGTGGTTATAAGTCAGGTAGGCAATGGCTTAATTCATTTGGGCCAGACTTCTAAACCAGCAGACTTTTAAAGAACATAATCATGGCCATAGTGCATCAGACCAGTGGTCCATCTAGACCAGTTTCCGTTTTCTGACAATGGCCAGTGCCAGATGTTTCAGAAGGAATTAACAGAACAGGATCAAATGATCCATCCAGTTGTGTCCCTAGCCGTCTTGGCTTATAGCCGATGGACCTATCCTCCATGAACTTATCTAATTCTTTTTTGAATCCAGTTATATTTTTGGACTTCTCAACATCCCCTGGTAATGCGTTCCTGGCATTGCGTGAAGTACTTCCTTATGTTTGTTTTAAACCTGTTACCTATTAATTTCATTGGGTTTTTGTGAAAGAGTAAATAACACTTCCTTATTTACTTTCTCCACACCATTCTTGATTTTATAGACCTCTATGATGTGTTCCCCCCCCTCTTATTTGTCTCTTTTCTAAGATGAACAGTCCTAGTCATCTTAATCTCTCCTCATATGGAAGTTGTTCCATATACCTAATAATTTTTGTTGCCCTGCTCTGTACTTTTTCCAATTCTAATACATCTTTTTTAGATGTGGCAGTATTCAAGGTGTGGGCATATCATGGATTGATATAATGCAATTATGATATTTACTGTCTTATTATCTATCCCTTTCCTAATGGTTCCTAACATTGCTACCTTTTTTTGACTGCTTCTGCATATTCATCAGATGTTCTCTGAAAACATCTGACCTATCAACCATGACTCCAAGGTCTCTTTCCTGAGTAGTAACAGATAATTTAGACCCCATCATTTTTATGTACCCTGTTTCCCCGAAAATAAGACATCCTCCGAAAATAAGGCCTACTTACAGTTTTGCCTCTCGTTGTAATATAAGGCATCCCCCCGATAATAAGACCTCCCCGATAATAAGGCATCCACCGATAATAAGGCATTTTTCATTTCTGAAAAATAAGACATCCCCTGAAAATAAGACCTAGCGCATCTTTGGGAGCAAAAATTAATATAAGACACTGTCTTATTTTCGGGGAAACAGGGTATAGTCGGGATTATGTTTTCCAAGGTACATTATTTTGCACTTATCAACATTGAATTTCATCTGCCATTTTGTTGCCCAATCACCCAGTTTAGTGAGATCCCTTTGTAACTCTTCGCAGTCAGCTTTGGACTTAACTATTTTGAGTCTTTGTGTACTGGCTACAAACTTTGCCACCTCACTGTTTACCTCTTTTTCCAGATCATTTATGAATATGTTGGACAGCACAAATCCCAGTACAGATCCTTGGGGGGACGCCACTATTTACCTTTCTCCACTGTGAAAACTAACCATTTATACCTATTCTTTGATTCCTATCTTTTAACCAGTTGCTGATCCATGAGAGCTTAGTTTCCTTAAGAGCCTATGGTGTGGGCCCTTGTCAAAGGCTTTGTGAAAGTCCAAGTACATTATATTGACTGGATCACCCTTATCCACATGTTTGTTTCCCCCTCAAAGAATTCCAGTACATTGGTGAGACATGATTTCCTTTTACAAAAGCCCTGTTGACTCTTCCCCCAACATATTGTGTTCATCTGCATGTCTGATAATTCTGTTTTGTACTATAGTTTTAACCAGTTTGCCTAGTACTGAAGTTAGGCTTATTGACCTGTAATTGCCAGGACCACTTCCAGAACCTTCTTTAAAAATTGGTGTTACATTAGCTATTCTCCAGTCATCTGGTACAGAGTCTTATTTAAGTGATAGGTTACATAGCTCAGTTAATAGTTCTGCAGTTTCATATTTGAGTTCCTTCAGAACCCTTGGGTAAACAACATCTGGTCCTGGTGACTTATTACAATTTAATTTATCAATTTGTTCCAACATCTTCTCTATTGACACCTCAATCTGGGACAGTTCCTCAGTTTTATCACCTAAAAAGAATGTCTGTGGTGTAGGAATCTCTTTCACATCTTCTTCAGTGAAGACCAGGGGAAAGAATTCATTTAGCTTCTCCACAATGGCCATGTCAGTGCTTCTTTAGCACCTTGATGGTCCAGTGGGCTCACTGATTGTTTGGCAGGCTGATGGTCTTAAACATTTTTTTTTGTTAGTTTTTGTGTCTGTTGCTTGTTGCTCTTCAAATTCTTTTTTGGCCTTTCTAATTATACTTTTTACATATGACTTGCCAGAATTTATTCTCTTTTCAGTTTTCCTCAGTAGGATTTGACTTCCAATTTTTAAAGGATATCTTTTTGTCTCTTAACTATCTCTTTTACTCTACTGTTTAGCCATGGTGATGGGTTTTGGTTCTCTTACTTTTTTTTTTTTTTATTATTTGAGGTATACATTTAGCTTGAGCCTCTATTATGGTGTTTTTAAAAAGTTTCCATACAGCTTGCAGGCATTTCACTCTTGTGACTGTTTCTTTTAATTTCCATTTAACTAGCTTCCTAATTTTTTGTTTAGCTCCTCTTTTTGATGTTAAATGCTACTGTGGTGGGTTTCTTTGGTATTTTCCTCACAAGGATGTTGCATTTAATTACATTATGATTGCTATTACTGAGGGTTCAACTATATTTACCTCTCGTATCAAATCCTGTGTGCCACTTAGGACTAAATCAAGAGTTGCCTCTCTCCTTGGGGGTTTCAGAACTAACTGCTCCAAGAAGCACTCATTTATGGTGTCTAGAAAATTTTATCTCTGCACCCAGTCAATATGGGGATAGTTGAAATCCTCCCTTATTGTTGAGTTTTCTGTTACAGTCACCATCACCATTCTGCTCAGGTGGTCGATAATCTATTCCTACCACTATACTCTTATTATTTAGGCATGGAATTTCTATCCATAGAGATTCCGTGGTACAGTTTGATTCATTTAAAATTTTTATTATATTTGACTCCGTGCTTTCTTTGACATATCATGAAAGGCCTACTCTGTCATTCCTATATATTTTGTACCCTGGTATTACCGTGTCTCATTGATTATCATCACCAAGCTTCCGTGATGCCTATTATATCAATATGCTCATTTAATGTCAAGTACTTAAGTTCACCCATCTTAGTATTTATTTAGACTTCTAGCATTTGTATACAAGCACTTCTAAAATTTGTCAATATTTAGTTGTCTGCCTTCATGTGATGCAATTGAATGGAACTCTTTTTCATTTGACTGTTTCTCTTCAGTGCCTACCTGTACTTTTTTGACTTCTGTTCACTCCTTTTCACTAGAATAGAGAATCCCCTTTAATAAATCTTCCCCCAAAGGATGCCTCTGTCCGAACCCTGTGCTCCTCCTCACCTATTGGCTTTCCCTCATCCCTTAGTTTAAAAATTGTACTTTTTAATTTTATATGCCAGCAATCTGGTTCCATTTTGGTTTAGGTGGAGCTCTTCCTTTCCAAAAGGTTTCCCAGTTCTTAATAAACCTAAATCCTGTCGCCGAATACCATCATTTGATCCAGGCATTGAGACCCTGCAGTTCTGCCTGTCTAACTGGTTATGGATGTGGAACTGGAAGCATTTCAGATAATGCTATCATGGAGCATTTGTTGGTGCAATTACTGCTCTTCTGTGCCAAACTTGTTTGAAAACCTGACCTGTGTGTGTGTAGTATTTTTAATACCCTCTATGAAATATGGTGCTATTAATGTTACATTTTATGTTTCCTAAGATTATATCTGGTTTTAGTTTAACAAGGAAAATCAAAGGCCTGTTGTCTGTGGTTCATTTCTTGAATTTATTATGTAACACAGTTTTTACTCAGACTTTACTCAGGAAAAACTCACAAACTTCAGTGGGAGATTTGTCTTGCACCAATTTTATTCATCTGAATGGTTGGGAGTAACATTATTTGGAACACAGTTAATGTTTCTGAAGAAGGGTGACCAGGTGTCCGGTTTTGGACTGGAACACCGGTCGAAAAGGGATCCTAGCGGGCATTGACTGTCCAGTTCGCAGCACCACCCAGAGGGGCTGGCAGGCTCCCTAGTAGCTACCGCTCCGCACGGCTCCTGGGTCGGGAAGCAGCTGGCATGTCTGGCTCCTAGCCTTTGGGGCTTCCGGGGAGAGGGGCAGAGAGGTGTCCGCCTGCTGCCCCACCTGCAGGCGCAGCTTCCATTGGGTGGGTCAGGGCAGGGGAAGTACTCGCGAGCGCTCAGCATGCAGCTGTTGAGGGGACAGTTGGTGTATGCCTCTCCCACTGCTGCCCAGCCCTCTTCTCCTTGTGCTCTTCATGTGGCTGGACTCGAGCTGCAGTGTGTGTCCTGCTGCGAACCGTGGTCTGTTGCCCCATCGCCGGCACCAAGGAGTTGGAGGTATGTATCCCTGTCTCCAAGTGCTGGGAATGGGGCTGCATCCCTCCCCATTCCACCCTATGCCCCCCATCCCCTCACTGCATCCCTCTCCTGTCCCATCCCATCCTGCCCCCCACACCTACCCATCACAGCCCTGTACCCCTTACAGCACTCTCCCATCCATCCTCTCCACCTCCCAGAGTTACCACCCTCATGTCCCTCACCCCTCACACCCCATTCACCTCCGTACACTGCTGCACTTCCATTATATCTCTATACACCCCGTGCCCCCCACATCCTCATGCATGTGTAGCCTTCTGCCTTCCCCTGTATCTCCATCCACCCACATACTCCCCCTTGCCCCCTCCTCTCTCCTTCACTGCCCCCTCTTACCCCCCACCCTGCTCTTGTTCTTGGCCTCTTTCCCTCCCCATCCTCTTTCCTCCACCACCACCCCCATCTTTTCCCCTCCCACTCTCCTCCCTTCCCAGCTGGGTGATTTAGGCAGCCCCTGGAAAAATGTATGGAAAAGTGTCTGTGTAGGCAAGTGTGTGCATGCATGCATTGTATGTGTGTAAGAGACTGTGGTCTTTGTGTAGGGAGGTGTGTGTATTGCTGCATGTGTGTATACCTGTGTGAATAAAATTTGCAGTCTAACTCTTTGACTTTTATTCCTTTTGCTGGCTTGCACACAAAAAAATTAATGACATAAATGTGTTTTATGATGTCATAACAAGTTTTTAAAAGAGAAGGGGATGCTAAAAGAAATGTATTGTTTCTTAAAAACTGAATGTTGTTGACTAATAATTGCAGAAGAGCCAATGTATCGTACATTCCCCCCCACCTTTGTCTAGCTACATTATAAACTCTTTGTTACAGGCTCTCTCTTTTTATGTGTATGTCCAGCACCTACCACCCTGGAGCCCTGATCTTATTTGGGGTCTCTAGGCACTAAACAACAATTGTAATAATAAATAATGTTGAAGTATATGTGTTGGTGCATGCTAGATGTATACACATGAATACACATGTATATCTGCATGTAGGTGTGGGAGTCAGTTTCTGCAGATTTATTTATATAGGTATCTGGACAGGTGTGCATTTCTGTGGTTGTGCTTTATGGATTTGTATTTGGGCTTCAGGAGTGGGCCTTTAATGGACCCATTGCAGCTGTGATAATGTGTGGCCCTAACAGAGGGAGGGGAGATGGAGTGAGTGGGGGGGAGGGAGGAGGAGAGATGTGGAGCCTCGGGAAGGGGCTGGGGTGTTTGGTTTTCTGGAATTAGAAAGTTGGCAACCCTATTCTGAAGGTATGCCAGGATCCCAATAGAGAATCTGAAATAATATTATCTGAGGGATTATGTTAGAAAACAAATAGCAAAACTGTCATATACTGCAGTAAGGCCAAACCTCATAGAACTCCAATACTGAGCTCTGTCATCTGCAGTTGAGTTCCAAAGAGAAAGCAGTGAGGGATATACAGTACTTTGTGGCGTGATGTGAATATTAGTGAAGTGAAAAGGAAAGCCACATGCCAGGAAATATTGCAACCCCCTATTGCATTTTGTATAAGCAATTTTCCAGTCTGTTGTCTTCTGTCAAATGCGATGTTCTGAAACATTTAAATATAATAAATATTACTGTTGAGTTATATTTGGAGGTTTGTGAAACTTCCATAATGAAACTCCCAGCCAGACAAAACATGCTTGTTTTCAGGTTTGTATACAATTTCATACTTAGTCCAGGTTTGCCAAACAGGTCATATAGGTTCATGAACTTATCAGTGAAAGTGGGCTGAGTTCCAAACAAAGCTGGTGATGACTTCAGGTGGAAAAAACACCCAACTCCTATGATTTTGCAGGTATGCCATTCAAAATCAGGCAAAACTGAGTGGTTTTGGGTGAGTTTGAATTTGAATTTGTGGATTTCTTTGAACCTGAAAGTCAAACTTGCAAATTATGTGAATATATGCAGGTGGAAACAGGAATAAAAGTTCCCACAAACTCCCGTGCATGGAAATCACTGAGTTTTGCACAGATCTGCCTATATATTATATTATTTAATATTACTTATTAAATGATAACAGCCAGTGCATACTGGAGACACTGAGAGTAAGCAGGTAAAATAAATGTGTAAAGGTGCATCAGAGTTAACTTACAGCAGCAGGTAGAGAATGCACTAGCATTCACACAGAATAATCAGTGCCAACCCTGACTACCCTTAGAAGCCTCCAGTGAAACATCTACATTCAGTCTTCATCCATCCAGTGCCCTCTGAAGTCAGCGGACAAACTCCCAGTGAATTGGATCCTATATGAGTAGAGTGAATAAACCATTTATTGGATTTATGCATCCCAGTTTCCCTCAGGAAGTATCAGTGGTATCCCTGAGTGCTAGATTTTTGCATCTGGATCTCCTGGGTAGTAGATAAGTATGTAACATCTCATAGAACCAGGCAGCTGCCTATTGGCTACGCATCCTGAGGAGGGTCATGAGTGCAATAACTTACACTCAAATACTGTGTTTCTGATACTTCCAGTTGACTTTGTGGGATATGAATAACTGGGGCACAGGAACCTCTGACGTGTAGTCAAACTAGGCCCCATTTTGAGGATCCTTGAGCACAGATGAGTTACACATGCATATCTGTCCCCACCATTTGTGGCCTAGCTGAGTGCCAGCAGGGCAACTGTTTATCATGTAGGCTGCAGAGATTCCCACCAGTGCACATGTTGTTCTACTTTTCCATGATACTATAGTACAGGTCTAGGGGTGGGATCAAATCATAAATAAATTGCAGATGTGTTGGTAACAGTGATTGCTGCTTTATGACTTTATTTCCATGTTTTATTTTTAGAATGCTTTTAAAATACTGTCATTTCTTGTAAAGATATATTAAATAAGTTTTGGATTTTTAAAAAAGAAAACCAAATCAGAAAATATATTAGTGAAAAAATGCACAGATTTGGTAATAACAGTAGTCGTCTAGTTGTGAAGGTTATGTTATAAAAATAAGAGCATATAAAAATAAGAGCATACACAGTTTACAAGCCATTGTATTTTTTTTCCCAATAGGAACCTTCTCTTGTTCTGGTAAAATTTAACCTTGTTTGAAAATATATTAGGAAGGGGAGCAGAAACCTCTATCCTCCAGAGGGTTGAATTCTGTTGTGAGATATGATAGACAAAGCAGGCATCCCTTTTACAAGATATGTAAAGCCTGTCTCCAGACATTGTGACATTGCTACAGACAGAGTTTGTCATCCATAAATTTACAGCTTATTCCAGTCTATTCATAAATTGACTAACATTTTTTTGAAAGAAAAAAATACATATAGGTGTATGAAATACCCACTTACAGGTTGTGTTCTATTTAGCCCTTGATTGAAACGTATTGCTCCTCAGTATCTTTTAGCTATGAAAATTATAATATGGAACAGAGATTAGAATGAAATTATCATGGCTAGAAGGCATTTACTCAGTGGTGGCAGCCACATAAACCTGGGCCCCGAGAATGATGATAATACATTAGGTTCTGCATGCCCGATATTATTGCTGTACATTATGTATGTTTCATTTATACTATTTCGCACACACCAGCAACGCTGACAGATAGGTAATTACTCTCTGCGCCAATGAACACTTATCAGCACCGCCGCTGTTTATTGCTGAAATGAAGTGTGCTTGTCAGTCAAGGTCACTTGTTTGTGTGTCCTTTTTAATAGTTCTTTCACAGTTGTTGAACTTTGCCTACAGTTCTTATGGCAGGGTTTCTGGAGGTTATTTTACTACATAATGTGTTGCTTGTGTTATCAAAGTCACTTGTATTCATCACTTTAATTGATAAACAACCACGTTGCAGGAAGCAGAACTGAAGATATGAAAAAGCATATTTTGCTAGTCAGCTGATCCCAGCAGGTATTCAGTAATGAATGACCTCAAGAAGAAGCATTCAGCGTAGACCTTTTTAGATTGTGATATGCCGCTAGCATAAGCTAGTGAAATTTCTTGTTATAAAGATAAACCTTAATTTAATGGCGGTAGATACCAACACAATTTTCAAACTGTCATAGGGTTAACATTTGTGCTCTAGGGCAGAATATTTGCCATTTCTGAATGGCACTTTTTTTGTTTCCATCCTTAGTATGTTTATATGATACAAACCCACTTTATTTGACTTCAAATCAATAATGTTTGCTTTTGGACTGTTAACTGTAAGAAACTCTCACGAAAACCTCATTATTCTGGGAAAAGGTATCATTTTTGTGCTACTTCAGTGATCCTTTTCTAAAATGAACATTTTGTTCTTTTGAATAAAAGGAGCATCAAAGCCATTGTGGCAAACCTCTAATTTAATCAGTTACAAAGGAAAAGAAAATTCTCAAGCTTTTTTTTTATTCCACTGGAGCTTTACTAGAAAAAACAGAATAACCTCTAGGATATAATAATTTATCCAGTCAAGATAACTGCAGCTATTTCCTTAAGCCTGTAATCAGCCTGAGTTTGTGTGTTGTGAGATTTATACTGCAGTTGCTTATTACCAAAGAAACAGTTAAAAAGGATTTATGTAGTGCCTGCTATGTGTGTGTCTGGAATTTTTGTATATTTGTTTAACTTCTCTGCTCTGGTATCTTTTTAGTCCTTTTTAGCAGAGGGCATTATTTTGAAGTGGAGACTGAACATGCACCTACAATTAAATGCAAATTTTATTCAGGCATTAAAGCAGAATCACACTCATTCATTAAACCAAACAATGCTTTTATTTAGAAAAATATATCAGCACATGGTAGCACCACATGCTGCTTATAAATAACTATGGTGATCTGGTTGTGCAAAAGTATGTAATTTCATTATTAAAGGATTTAAACTACTGACAAGGTGCATGGTGTCCATGAATGTTTCAGTTAATTTGATTACATCCATAGAAAAAGAATTTCACTTACATTGGAGGCAGTGGGTCTCATATCTTATGGTGCAGTTCTAATGCATTATGATCCCGAGCTCACACTTGAAGGTGCTGACTTTGCTGGATGGGTTTAATATTTCTGATGAATGGATGCAGATTTGAGGAAATCTGAATCTAGTTTACTGTGCTTCCCCATTTTCAAACCACTTCCTTTTCTTAGTTCTTAGTTACCAGAGTGTTACAAAGAAAGGGTTTTGATCTCATGTAGATAGCATAGCATTAATTACCCTGACACTAATTAAACTGCATCAAACAAATACCACCGTGTTCCTCAGGGGGACAACAGAAGGCAGTTTAAAATAATTACTGGAGCTTCATGCATGTGTGAAGTTTTCATTACTCTTAGGACCAAGCAAAAGAGATTTGATATCATTAAAATCCCCCTCCCTTTAGTGTTTGCAAAAAATGACTAAAATTTCCTTAGAGCGTATTGATGTCTGAATAGTAGTGATTTCAATTCTTGCAAATAGTAACTTTTCTTTAAAAATTGTAAGTCTGTGAAACAGGAACAGGTGTTCCAGTCCACATTCTGGTATGATTATGTATTAGCTTATGTTTGTCAGACCATTTCATTAACCACCCACTGCTATCACATATACATATACTTTGTTCTTTCTGAACCATGAAATAAAATGCATATATCTTCACTAATGCTTGCTATCAATGTAAATGAGAAAAGGAGGCTTATTACCAATCACTGCTGCTGTGAAGCACACACCTCTGTACAGTTACAGGTAATAAACATCTTTTTGTAAGTAGGAAGCAAGATATATTGAGTTCTGCCTACAATGAGAAACAGAGATCCTTTCTACCATACTTCAGTATTAATGGATTGTAATTCCCATGCATATTTACACATTCAACAGGACATCCTAAACCATGTTTCTAATCTGTGAACCAGAAGGTGTTTAGTCCTTTTCATGCTCATTTATATCTTGCAAATGTTTTGACGCTAACACAACTTTTCTGGCCAACAATTAATGGACCAGTGTCTCAGATGAAAATTAGAGCATATTTGCGCCATTGAGCAAGTGCTGATTTCTGGACCAGTGGCCACTATTGTCAGGGTCTACAGCCTGCAGCATCAGCTTTATGGTCTCTTTTAAGTAGTGGGTGTCAGAGTGGACTAGTACAAAGGAGCCAAACATTGGCAAAAAAAAAAAAAAAAAAGATGACTTCAGGGAAAATAAATAGGAAAACCTGGAGCTACCAGAATTTATAAAAGATATAAATGGCATATTTTGTTATAAGTGAAACATTGTTTTTTGCACCCCAAGATATTTTGTTTTAAGTTTCCTAGGACTGTGTAAGCTACATAAACATGATAAGTGACCCCATATAATAAATTATTTCTGTGATATCTGCACAGTCTCAACAAATTTGCTTAGAGTTTAGGACCAATGTCAATCACCTACACTGAAAGGTATTCATGATAGAAAGCAGAGGGGTCATTCCTAGATGACGGGTCATATTTTTCTATGTAGGTGAATTTTAGTAAATAATACTTAACATGTATGTAAAGCCATATATCAGAAGCCATTTATTTTATGTCTTATTTGGATTAACAATTTAGAAGAATTGTCCATACTGTCCATACTGAATGTTTCCAGTGTCGTCGTTGTTTTGTTTTATTTTGTTTTTCAGTTACAATATTGGCTGATATTACTAAACTAGTCCAGAAATACAGCATTGAATTAGTATTGTACAATGGATACACTAAGCAGAGATGGATCAAAACTGATTGTAAAGGAAATACAACATTAATCCAGTTGTAGGGATTCTGCAAGTTCAACTAATATGCAGAGAAGAGTACTTTTATTCCTTTTGGAGCCAGATGGTTTGTCCTATTTTAAGCTGATAGAAACTTCATACATTTATTTTGGATGTCACTGGTTTTAACTGCCAGACAGTATCTACTGATAGAACTTTCCTTATTCCTAGATGATTTAAAGTGTATTTTTGGCACATTTGGAAGATCATACTGTACACTAAGTTAATTTTTCCTTACACTTAGCTCATACTTGAAAAAGTGTTTATATAATAATAAAAAACTCCAAACCCTCTAAAATGAACTGTTCTTTTTTTCCTTCTTTTGACATGATGTTGACAGAAGTCGCTTTGATGTAGTTTAGAGTCATGAATTTTCTATCTGTTCTGTTTTTCCTGGGGCTCCATCTATTCAGACATCCTGAACTGTCATTTTGCAACACTTTGTGAAGTGCTTGACAGATAGTGGTTTTGACAAGTGCTGGACATCAGCAGCAATTCAGAATAAGCAGTGTATATTTCTCCAGGTAAAGTGACAAAACGTCTAAAAGCGTAAGAAGAAGTGTACAGTCTTCAATCACATTTAATGTTACAAAACAAGACTTTTTCTGTATTTGTTCTAGCATTATATAGTAGTTCATACTTGATTATCCATAAGAATTTTAGTTGGGAATGCTTTTCCTTCTATATAGCTCAATAAAGGACTTTTTTTTTTACTGCAGCAAAAACTGGAAAGGCTTGATGACAGAGTTATCATCCAGAAATGTACAGTACAACTATTTTCATGTAATCATAATTTCTAGTGCATTTCAGGAAAAGTGTTTGTTTGACTTAAGCAATGTGTATGTGATCAATTATCCTTGATTTTTAAAATGATATTTAATGTCACCAATTGATCATGCTAAAAGTATAATTTAGGGAAACCTCCACTGCTGGTAGATACCTAGTGACTAGTCGTTCTGTTTGCTACTACATTTATCAATTTCTTTTCTAATCACAATCTATGTTATGTCATGTATATGCACTATTAAATCTATATTTACATTGTGTAGTATATTGAAAATGTAAAACATTTTGTATAATTATTTTGCATCTGTATTCACTCAAGAAACAGCTGTTGAAAGTTGAGGGGGATGCAAAATGGCACAGCCTGAAGATGTTCTTGTTCATTCAGCTAACTCCCTTTTGATGTGATACCTACTGGCAGGGTTGTGTGGTGAATTCAACTTCTTTGACAGCCATCAGCCCCACTGACCAGTAGTTTCAGGTTTTGTAGTTAGGGGAGAGATGAGAAAAAATATTTCCATAATTTAGATTTTTTTTCAGCTGCTGGATCGAAAGCTCCTGCCAACAACTATCTAAATCAACACCATGCCAACATGTTCTGTAGTCCGAAGGTCACTCAAACATCTGGCCCCACAGTCTTGTTCTTTAAGGTTTGTCACTGGGCAGCATCTGTTTATAGATTCTTTCTCAACCTCCCTTTGATCACTTTGACAGCAAAAAGAAGTTTCTATCACCCTTGATGTGTTAAGATAAAAATATCAGAAACATGGACCATTGTAAAACTGGTGTGATTTCATAGAATGTTATATCTGCACTTTTAGTTTCCCAACTTGTACATTTTTCTTGACTGAGTAAGATGGTACTCACTGCTGGTGAGATTAAAAAAATATATATATTGTCAAAGCTGATAAGTGCAGTGGAAATGTGAAAATGACTAAGCTAAGCAGGTCTTTCCCAGTTGAGCTTTGTCAGCATTTAGAAAAAAAGTTTGGAAAGTGAGTAGATCATGCATGTTCAGCCTTTGTTTATTTTCAGTACCATGTTATCTAACTCTCTCTGGGTATGTCTACACTACGAAATTAGGTCGAATTTATAGAAGTCAATTTTTAGGAAGCGATTTTATACAGTCGATTTTATACAGTCGATTGACTAAGCGCATTAAGTCAGTTGAGTGCGTCCACAGAACCATGGCTAGCGTTAACTTTCAGAGCGTTGCACTGTGGGTAGCTATCCCACAGTTCCCACAGTCTCCACTGCCCATTGGAATTCTGGGTTGAGCTCCCAATGCCTGATGGGGCAAAAACATTGTCGCGGGTGGTTTTGGTTACATGTCGTCATTTGCCCCTCCCTCCATGAAAGCAATGGCAGACAATCGTTTCGTGCCTTTTCTCCGTGCAGACACCATACTGCTTTCAGCAGACAGTGCAGTAGGACTGCTAACCATCGTCATCCACCCACCGCTTCCGCTGCAACTCTGCTGTCCTGGTGCCATGAATCCACCTCACCGTCGTTCGGTATAAATATCTATTCTCGTGGCATCCATCGTCATCCTATCTTGGGACCAGACCACCTTGGCAGCCAGTACATAAACCGCAAGGGATACTTTTCAACGGTGCTGCAAGCACTGGTGGATCACAAGGGATGTTTCACCAACATCAACATTGGATGGCTGGGAAAGGTACATGATGCTCACATCTTCAGGAACTCTGGTCTGTTTAACAGCTGCAGGAATGGACTTCCCAGACAAGAAAATAACTGTTGGGGACGTTGAAATACCCATAGTTATCCTTGGGGACCCAGCCTACCCCTTAATGCCATGGCTCATGAAGCCATACACAGGCACCCTGGACAGTAGTAAGGAGCCGCTCAACTATAGGCTGAGCAAGTGCAAAATGACGGTAGAATGTGCATTTGGACATTTAAAAGCGCGCTGGTGCAGTTTACTGACTTGGTTAGACCTCAGCGAAACCAATATTCCAATTGTTATTGCCGCTTGCTGTGTGCTTCACAATATCTGTGAGAGTAAGGGGAAGACATTTATGGCGGGGTGGGAGGTTGAAGCAAATCGCCTGGCCGCTGATTACGCGCAGCCAGACACCAGGGCGATTATAAGAGCACAGCAGGGCGCACTGCTCATCAGAGAAGCTTTGAAAACCAGTTTCATGACTGGCCAGGCTATGGTGTGACAGTTCTGTTTGTTTCTCCTTGATGAAAATCAGCCCGCTTGGTTCACTCTACTTCCCTGTAAGCCAACCGCCCTCTCCCCTTTGATCACCGCTTGCAGAGGCAATAAAGTCATTAATGTTTCAAAATCATACATTCTTTATTAATTCATCACACAAATAGGGGGATAACTGCCAAGGTAGCCCGGGAGGGGTGGGGGTACAGGGAAGCACTGGGTGGGGTGATGGATGAGGGGAGGAGGGAAGGACAAGGCCACACTGCACTTCAAAACTTATTGAATGCCAGCCTTCTGTTGCTTGGGCAGTCCTTTGGGGTGGAGTGGTTGGGTGCCCGGAGGCCCCTCTCCCCCATTCTTGGGCGTCTGGGTGAGGAGGCTATGGAACTTGGGGAGGAGGGTGGGTGGTTACACAGGGGCAGCAGTGGTAGTCTGTGCTCCTGCTGCCTTTCCTGCAGCTCCACCAGATGCCGGAGCATATCAGTTTTATCCCCCTGTAGCCTCAGCATTGCATCCTGCCTCCTCTTATCGTGCTGCCGCCAACTCTCATCTTGCTCCCACCACCTCTCATCTCGCTTGTCCCTCCTGTCCTCGCGTTCATTTTCTGCTTTCCTGGACTCTGACATTGTTTGCCTCCATGCATTCTGCTTAGCTCTTTCAGTGCGGGAGGACTGCATGAGCTCAGAGAACATTTCATTGCAAGTGCATTTTTTTCACCTTCTTATTTGCGCTAGCCTCTGGGATGGAGATGATAGGGGGAGCGTTGAAACATTTGCAGCTGCAGGAGGAAAAAAAGGCAGAGTAGTATTTAAAAAGACACATTTTAGAGAACAATGGGTAGACTCTTTCACGGTGAACCAAGCTGTTAACATTACATAGCACATGTGTTTTCGGTACAAGGTCGCATTTTGTCTCTTATATTGAGGGCCTGCCGGTTTAGTGTGAGAGATCACACACGCAGGGCCTGGCAACAGAATTTTGCTTGCAGGCAGCCATGGTAAGCCACAGTCTTTCGGCTTCTTCAACCTTCATAACATGTGGGAATGGTTTCAAACAGAAGTGCCCTCCTTTCCCATACCAAGCACCCATTGGGTTGGCCATTTAAATGGAGGGGCTGTACAGGCCACAAATGCATCCCAATTCTTCAGCGCAAATTAATCATTAAACACACTTGCTTTTAAACCATGCATTATATTTACAAAGGTACACTCACCAGAGGTGCCTTCTCCGGCTTCATGGTCTGTGAGCCCGCATTGGGAGGGTTGGGAGGGTATTGGCTCCAGGGTGATAAACAGTTCCTGGCCATTGGGGAGAATGGTTTCTCCGCTTGCGTGCTGTGCGCTATCCTCATCCTCCTCCACCTCCTCATCCCCAAAATCCTCATCCCTGTTGCATGAGACTCCCCCCTTGGAGGTGTCCATGGACAGGGGTGGGGTAGTGGTAGGAGCCCCCCCTAGAATTGCATGCAGCTCATCATAGTGGCGTGTCTGGGGCTCTGACTCAGAGTGGCCGTTTGCCTCTTTGGTTTTTTGGTAGACTTGCCTGAGCTCCTTAATTTTCACGCGGCACTGCTGCGGGTCCCTGTTGTAGCCTCTGTCCATGATGCCCTTGGAGATTTTTTCAAATATTTTGGCATTTCGTCTTTTGGAACGAAGTTCTGATAGCACGGCTTCATCTCCCCAAACAGCAATCAGAACCAGTACCTCCCGTTCGGTCCATGCTGGAGCTCTTTTGCGATTCTGGGACTGCCTGAAATTCAAAAGTTCCTGGGGCTTTTGCTGTGTACCTGGCTAGTGCATCTGAGTTGAAAGTGCTATTCAGAGCGGCCACAATGGAGCACTCTGGGATAGCTCCCAGAGGCCAATACCATCGAATTGCGTCCACACTACCCCAAATTCGACCCTGCGATGTTGATTTCAGCGCTAATCCCTTCGTCGGGGAGGAGTACAGAAATCGATTTTAAGAGCCCTTTAAGTTGACAAAAATAGCTTTGTCATGTGGACGGGTGCAGGGTTAAATTGATCTAACGCTGCTAAATTCGATCTAAACTCGTAGTGTAGACCAGGGCTCTGTGTCTGTTTCTCATAACTGCATCAAGAGATACCGGGACTTCCTGATGATTTGTTTCTGCTGTGACATATTTAGTTATTTCTCTTATTATGTATAAATATAAAAGTAGAAATTGCTCCACTGAAAGTTAACATATTTCCTTTAGTAACTTCTGTAGACTTACCATGGGATCTACTGCCTGAAATGAATAAGGAATGTTACCACTCCTTGTTTTAAAGCTCTTTTTCGTGTGAATAGGCCAGAATCAAAATCCTGCATCTGTACATCCCTGACCAGTGCCTTAATGGTACAATGTGGCCCTGAATCTCAGAATTATCAGATTTCTCAAAGTTCTTATGGGCTAGACTACCATGAAAGCACACATCCAAGGTGGAGTGGTGAGAAGCTGTACTATCCCAGGAGACTTTTGGAGGCACAGTTGTATGGTCTTAGATCTCAGTGAGGGCCACTGCCTTTTACCTGTTGAAGAAATGTGGTTTAGAACTAATCAAGTTACAGTATTAATGTGAAAAATCACATAATGCATTTAGGACTGCTTTTTTGTTATGTGTGTTTAGGGTTTATGAAAGGAGCTGAATTGACAACTCTGGAGAGGAAGCCATTTTACTTATCCACAATATAGGTACAGCATGGGCATCAGCCACTCACGTTTCTTCATCTGCAAGCTAAGACTTGAGTCCTTGGCCCCTCTTCTGGGGCTGTTCACAAGGTTGCCAGTTCTGATGGTGGTTTTATGATATGAACACCCCTGTCCACTAGGAGCTGGACTGATACCACCAGCTCACTTCACATAGGCAATTGAACAGCCAGTTGATGGCAAACACTTTTGACCATTATTGTTGTCCTTAACTAGGTTTGACCCACTGAATAGATATTGAAGACTATATTCAGGCATTGAGCTATCCAATTCCAACCATTAATATTTTAAAAATGTACTGCAATGGGTAGCTCCTATATACCCAGAGGTTGTAGGTGTACTCTACACACGGAATCAGAATGCAAACAGATTAAGATAGACCAGTCAGGTTTGGCTCAATTAGTTCATCATGAGCTGCTTGCACTACACTTTGCATGTCAAAAGCATTTTGGCTGCATTTATTTTTTCATCGTTAATATTGGTGCTGTTGTACAGGGCTTTTAATTTTAATAGTTAAGTCTTAGACTGGGAATGACTATTATTATAGCAGCACCTACTGACCTCAATCAGGGATTGAGGTCCTATAGCAGGGGTCATCAACCTTTGGCTTGCTGCCTATGCGGCTATCCGGGTAATCCACTGGAGGGCCACAAGACAGTTTGTTTATGTGGACCGTCCGCAGGCATGGCCCCCCGCAGCTCCCAGTGGCTGGAAAAGGTGAACCATGGCCACTGGGAGCAGCAGGGGGCCGTGCCTGTGGATGGTCCATGTAAACAAAATGTCTCGCAGCCCGTCAGTGGATTACCCTGATGGGCCGTGTGCTGAAGGTTGACGACCCCTGCCTTATTGTGTTATGTGTTTTAGACATACATAACAAAAAAAAGTTTCCTGCCTCAGTGACATCACAATTTAAGTATACAATGACACAACAGGTGAATACAAAAAACAAATAGGTGGAGCACAAACTAACAATCAGATTATTGTGATTAGCATAATTATTAGAGGTCACAGTGCACCAGCAGTGTAAGCTTCACTTAGTGTGGAGGTGAGTTTTTAAGCAGGGATTTGAAAGAAGATAATGTAGTGGTTTTGCAGAGCTCCACCCCTACAAAAGGTGAAGGATATGGAAGAAAACACAAAGATGTTTGAGAGAAAAAATGGACTAAAGGGTGATAAAGGTTGGTACTGTTGGCAGCATGGTGTCAGGAGTTGAAAACTCAGTAGTCTGTAAGGGATGAAAGTGGAGCGGGGCTAAACCATAAAGAATATTAGAATTGAAGACAAGTAGTTTGTGCTTGTTGCAGTGCAAAAGGGGAAGCCAGTAGAGGGACACAGAAAATGGTTGAAGGATCATAGTGAAGAACCCAGGAGATGATCTTTGCTGTAGCATTTTCACTGGACTTAAGGGGGCCAAGATGACATTTGCCAGTGCCATACAGGAGGAGGATTCAGTAGTCAAGAAGTGAGATACTAAGGCTTGGTCTACACTACCCCCCCCAATTCGAACTAAGGTACGCAACTTCAGCTACGTGAATAACGTAGCTGAAGTCGAAGTACCTTAGTTCGAACTTACCTTGGTCCACACGCGGCAGGCAGGCTCCCCTGTCGACTCCGCGGTACTCCTCTCGCCGAGCTGGAGTACCGCAGTCGACGGCAAGCACTTCCGGGTTCGACTTATCGCGTCCAGACTAGACGCGATAAGTCGAACCCAGAACTTCGATTTCCAGCCGTCGAACTAGCTGGTAAGTGTAGCCAAGGCCTAAGGGTGAGTTTTGGCTGTGTGGACAGAGAGGAAAGGCCAGATTTCAGAGACATTGTGCAGGAAGATGTGGTAACATTTAGATGCCACCTGGATGTATGGGTCTACAAAGAAGGCTATGTCCAAAGTGACACCCAAATTAAAAACCATATAGAACAGCATTTCTCAGACTGTGGGTTGGGCCCCCAAAATGGATCACCACTCCATTTTAATGGGGTCTCCAGGGCTGGCGTTAGATTTGCTGGGGCCCAAGCCGAAGCCTCCACCATCCAAGACCAAATCTAAAGTCCCACTGCCTGTAGCCGAAGCCCAAGAGCTTTATCCCTGGGTGGCGAGGCTCAGGTTACAGCCCTCTCCCCACACACCTGGGGCTGAAGCCTTTGGGCTTAGACTTTGCGCCCATCCCCCCCCCCCACTCACTTTAGTTTCTAGTTGGTTAGTATAGCATAGTTAGTTCACTTATGAGTTTCAGTTACAGGGGGTTCCCCCATCCTGTTTTCCCTCCCCCATTTGTCACCGGGGCATGCCACGATCCCTGGGCTTCAAGACTTGCCAGGACTGCATGAAGCGCATGCCTAAAAGTGACCCCCACACCTCCTGTTTACAGTGGGCGAGGGTCACCAAAAAGACCACTGCAGGATCTGTCAGGAATTCTGACTGAGAACTCATAGAGAGAACAGCGGGTTAAAATACTCCTCGTGGAGGCAGCTCTCCGACCTCAGTCGGATCAGGTGCCAGGGATCCCACTCCCAGTATGTCTTCTTCAGCGCAAAGTGCTCTGGCGCTGTTTTCGAGAGATCCGGCATCGAAGGAAGACACTGCCAAGAAGGCTCGGCACCGGTCCCAATCGCCGGTGCAGAGGAAGAAGAGGACAGGAAGAGGCCGATCCCACTCAGCAAGATCCAAGAACTAGCCATCAGTGGCACTTCAGTCGAGCCATGACTCTGAGGCTCAGAGTAGGGCTATGTCGACTGCTGCCCAAGTGAGGCAGTCAAGTCCAGGCCCGTCGCGCTCGTCAAACTCCTCAGAGCACCTGTTGCTCCCATCCACCCCAGAAGCTTTTGAGGTGGCACAGGACCTGCTGAGACTCACGGCGGCATTCTCACCCCCGAGACAGGAGAATGCTCCGGCACCGCAGGCTCCATCCCAGCATCCTGTTCAGTCAAAGGGAAAGCCAGCAATAACGTCATGCTGATTCCCATCACCTCAGCACCAAGTGACGCCAGCACCTCCATCCAGGGAGCGCAGTTGGTTCCCAGGCTTCCAACACTCTGTGTCGAGAGGTGCAACGCTGCCCTGATCCTGAAACATCAGAGTCGGAGTCAGACTTGTACCGCTCTGACTATAGCAGGAGCAAAAAGTCCAGCTCAAGGCACCAAAGGGTTCCTGCCTGCTGCGATGGCCCTCACAATGGCAGCACCTGGATCAGTGGCCCTTTTGGACTCCGTGGGCTTTCCATCAAGGCCAGGGTCAGAGCCAAGGATCCCGCTCGGGAGCTGCATCAGTGGCATCCGCAATGTTTGTTCCGCCATGACCAGTGACTGAGCCATTACCTCCAGCGTCAATGCCGGCAGCCGCATCACCGACATCGGCGCCAACTGAGGCGCTGCCCTTGTCAACACCTTCGGCACCGGAGGTGTCAGTGGCTGAGACTGCTGCTATGGTGCCAGCTGTGCCTTCGGCATCGGCACCAGCACCTGCACTGACGTTGTCGACACTGGCTGCGATGGCATCGATGAAGACCCCGGCACAGATGCTACACCAGGTGTCTACACCGGCACCAGCATGGGACCCGACGTTGGCACCAATACCCGCGCCCTTCACGGCACCGGGACTGGGCCAACTGACCACAGTCCCCCTCGGGGTCACGAGATCCCTCAGGTGGGGATGGTAGAGAGCAACCACCTCCTCTGGTGGCCTCTTCCTCCTTTTCACCAGATGAGGAGCTGGCAGGCACTTCTGTAACCCCAGCTCTGGAAGACTCCATGGTATTGCAGCAGTTGCAGCACTGGGTCGCCCAGGGTCTGGGCATTAAGGCTGAGGAAGTGATACATTATGCAGACCCTATGGTTGACATCCTGGCCCCCTCAGGCCCTTCCCATATCGCCTTACTATTTATAAAGACTAAGACCCTGTGGCAGACCCCGGCCTCACTGCCACCCACCATCAAGCGAAACGAGCGCCGGTTCTTTGTGCCCTCCAAAGGTTATGAACACCTATATTCTCACCCCCAGTCTGACTCTCTGGTGGTGGACGCTGCTAGCCAGCAGGAGAGGCAAGTCTTTCAGGGCCCATCCCCCAAGAATAGGGATGCTAAAAAACTAGACCAATTTGGGTGAAAGGAGTACTCAACGTGGGGACTACAACTCTGAGTATCTAACCAGCAGGCCATCATCAGCAGGTACTCCTACAATGCCTGTTCGGCGATAGCTAAATTAATGGAGTTGCTCCCCTTGGACTCCCGTGCTGAATTTTCAGCTTTGGTTGAGGATGGGAGACTGATCTCCAGGGTGTCCCTTCAGGCAGCACTTGATGGGACAGATGCTGCCACCAGGGTTATAGCCACAGGAGTAGCCATGAGAAGGGGCTCATGGCTCTAGGTTTCTGGTCTCCCCTATGAGGTCCAGAAGACCATACAAGACCAGTCTTTTGAGGGTGAGACTCTTTTTTTGAAGAAAAAGGACAGGAGGCTAAACAGCCTAAAGGACTCCAGAGCCACACTCAGGTCCCTGGGCCTCTATACATCCTCAATGCAGTGGAGACACTTCCGTCCGCAGCCTCTTCAGCGGTTCGGTCACCAGAACCGCCAGGATGGGTCCAGAAGGAGAACGAGAACCAGCAAGAGAAGGCTGCGTCAACCCTCTGGCCAGGGCTCGGGACAACCCAAGCCATCTTCAAGGCCCAAACCAGCCTTTTGAAGGCACCGTCGAGGATGGTGTACCACACCAAAGACTGGACCCACCCCACCTTACAACCCCTTTCTACCATGCATGGTCTCGTTTCACCTCAGACCACTGGGTGCTCCACACGGTAGAGAGGGACTACTCCATCCAATTCTGTGTCCTCCCGCCCTTCCACCCCCTTTCCCCATCCCTCTTCAGGGACCCTTTTCACAAGCAACTCCTTATCTAGGAGGTGCAGTCGTTCCTATCACTCAGAGCAGTGGAGAAGGTTCCTTGGGAGCACAGGGGCAAGGGCTTTTATTTCCGGTATTTCCTAATACCGAAAGCCAAAGGCAGCCTCAGGCCCATCCTGGACCTGCAAGAAGTCAACAAATTTGTGAAGAAACTCAAGGTCCGCATGGTCTCATTGGTCTCCATTTTCCCCTCACTGGATCCAGCAGACTGGTACGCCGCCCTCGACTTGAAAGACGCTTATTTTCATATTCCAATCACTCAGCCCCACAGGAAGTATCTCAGGTTTGTGGTGAACAATACCCACTACCAATTCACAGTTCTTCCATTCAGCCTGTCAGCAGCACCTTGAGTCTTCACCAAGTGCATGGCAGTCATCGCTCCATTCCTGCGCAGGCACCAGGTACAGGTGTTTCCGTACCTTGACAACTGGTTGATGAAGGGCCACTCCAGGACCCAAGTGGAAGCACAAGTCAAATTCATCAGAGCCACCTTCGACAATCTGGGTCTCTTTTTAAACGAAGCAAAATCAACTCTGTTCCCCCATTCAGAGAATAGAGTTTATAGAGGCAGTACTGGACTTGACCCAAGCCAGGGCATACCTGCTGGAAGCAAGGTTCCAGATCTTGGCTGGTATCATTCAAGATCTCAGTTTCCCACCATCACAGCAAGAAACTGTCTGAAGCTTCTGGGACGCCTGGCTGCCTATACCTACATGGTGCAGCATGCCAGACTCAGGCTCCGACCGCTCCAGTCATGGTTAGCATTGATGTATCAACCAGCCCGGGACAGCTTGGACAGGATCATGACCCTGCCTCGCTCGGTCCTCGACTCCCTCCTGTGGTGGTTTGACCCTCAGGAGGTGTGCTCAGGGGTCCTCTTCGCCAGTCCACAGCCGTCTCTTTTGCTAGTGATGGACGCATCAGACTTAGGCTGGGGAGCACATCTAGGAGACCGCAGAACTCTGTCTCTGGTCTCAGGCGGATCTAGCTCTCCACATCAACATCAGAGAGCTGAGAGCAGTGTCCCTGGCGTGCCAGACCTTCCAGGCATACTTAACGGGACAGTGTGCATCAGTTATGACAGACAACACCACGGCAATGTTCTATATCAACAAACGGGGGTCTACGCTCCTCTCCCCTATGCCAGGAAGCCCTCATGCTGTGGGACTTCTGTGTAGAATATTCAATACACCGAGGTACAGAACGAGCTGGTGGACCACCTCAGAAGGTCCTTTCATGGCCACAAGTGGTCCCTTCACCTGGATGCTGTGAATTCAATCTTCCAGAGGTGGGAATTTCCCCAGCTAGACCTATTTGCCATGCGACACAACAGGAAGTGCCAGCGGTTCTGCTCCTTCCAAAATCACAGCCTGGGCTCCAGCATGGATGTGTTCCTCCTCCCATGGGGAGGTTGTCTCCTATATGCCTTTCTGCCCATACCGCACGTTCACAAGGTGTACTCCTCAGGATCCGGAGGGAACGAGCTCAGGTCATATTGGTAGCTCCAGCCTGGCCCAGTCAGCCCTGGTACACATCACTCCTACACATGTCCGTGGAAGCTCCAGGCGCCCTGCCGCTCTTCCCAGACATTCTGACACAAGATCATAGTCGGCTCCAACATCCGAACCTCGGGTTGCTGCACCTCACGGTGTGGAAGCTCCATGGTTGAAACTGGTGTAGCAGTTCTGTTCGGACCAGATTAGACAAGTCCTCGTTGGCAGCAGAAAACTCTCTACGAAAGCTACCTACCTTGCCAAGTGGAAGAGATTTTCAATCTGGTCGGCACAGCGTCATTCGTTCCCAACGCTAGCATCAGTGCTGCTTATTCTGGACTACCTCCTCCATCTGAAGCAGCAGGGGCTTTCGGTGTCATCAATAAGGTTTCACTTAGCCACCATCTCGGCCTTCCACCCGGATGCGGAGGGCCGCTCAGTCTTTGCTAACCCAATAGTCAGCAACTTTCTAGATGGTCTCGACAGGCTATACCCTCACGTCCGGCAGCCTGTCCCGGCTTGGGACCTCAACCTGGTCCTTTCTTGACTCATGGGAGCACCCTTTGAACCCTTGGCGTCATGCTCCCTGCTCAACCTCTCTTACAAGGTCACATTCCTGGTCGCAATAACCTTGTCCAGGAGGGTGTCTGAGCTTATGGCCCTAACATCAGAGCCACCTTACACCATATTCTATAAGGATAAGGTTCAGCTCAGGCCTCACCCTGCTTTCCTACCAAAGGTTGTCTCGCAGTTTCACATCAACCAGGACATCTTTCTCCCAGTATTCTACCCTAAGCCGCATTCCAGTGGCAGGAAGCAGGGCGGTAGCCTTCTACATTGAGCGAACGAAGCCATTCAGAAAATCAGTTCAGTTATTCATGGCAGTGGTGGACAGAATGAAAGGTCTGCCTGTGCCATTGCAATGCATTTCATCATGGATCATGTCCTGTATTCGTGAGTACTACAACCTAGTGGGGGTTCCTGCACCTCCAATCGCTGCGCACTCCACCAGGGCACAGGCTTCAGCAACAGCATTCCTGGCTCAGGTTCCCACTCAGGAAATCTGCAAAGCAGTGATGTGGTCCTCGATTCGTACTTTCACCATGCACTATGCGATTACACAGCAGGCCAAAGACGATGTGGCCTTTGGACAAGCAGTGCTCCAATCAGTAGACAACTCCGACTCCACCTCGTGAACTTGGGCTTGTCAGTCACCTGATTGGAATTTACATGAACAAGCACGCGAAGAAGAAAAAACAGTTATTCATCTTCTCGTAACTGTTGTTCTTCGAAATGTGTTGTTCATGTCCATTCCAATACCCACCCTCCTACCCCTCTGTCGGAATAGCTGGCAAGAAGGAACTGAGAGGTTGGTGGGTCAGCAGGGCGCTTTATTGGGCACCACGAAGGCGCAACTCCAGGGGGTGCCCAGGTCAACCCCACAGATGCTGCTAGGGGAAAAATCTTCCAGCTACTGTGCACTTGCGTGCGCACACACTTCATTGGAATGGACGTGAACAACACATCTCGAAGAACAACAGTTACGAGAAGGTGAGTAACCGTTCTTTCTTTCTTAGGTCATAAGTAACAATAAACTTTGATCTGCATATCAGGAAAACTACCACACCAGTTGACATGGATAGTGATCTCTGTTCTAGAGACACAGTGGACTGCAATAACAGGGATGTTGCATATCGTTATTTAGTTTCATTGACAGAAATGTGTGGGGAAGCTGGCAATGTGTGGGGAAACATTAACCAGAGTTGCTAGCCTGTCTTTTTTATAAGCAGCAAATTCAAATTCACTGAAGTTTAAAAAAAATTAACATATAAGAATTGGCCATGAAATATTAGGAGCTGGAAGAATGGAAAGAACTATGCAAGTCCTAGTCTATGTGTAGGAATCAGATATGGGTACTGCACCTTTTAAAATATGTAAAAACCTAGGGCTTGATTCACCTTCCATTTACTCTGGTGCAGTTCAGGAGTAACTTCAGTTATATTCACTGGAGTTCATGCTGGTGTAAAGTCAATGTAAGTGAGAGGAGACTCAGACCCTTTATTCTCAATTTTTTTTCACACCTGGGCTTCATCATTTTTAACTAAAACAGGAAATCATCCCACCTGTCATTAGCTATAAAGAAAACCCCACATGATCAAATTAAGTCACATAATTTCAAAGAAGTTGCTTAAGATTTACAGTGGTGCAAATGAGAGCCGGACTTGGTCTAAACCAGAAAAAAAAACAAATGTCAGAAAGCCCAGACACCAATGGGCTTGTTTTTATTATGTCACTTCCATTGTTTCCAACAAAGAAGTCAGCTGAGGCTTGAAAGATGATATATACTTTAACTAGCTGTTCGGGCTGCTTTCAAACATTTCCATTGACATGTTTTGAAGAAAATGACAGCTGGGAGTACAGACATTTTTTGTTGCATGTCCATGGCTAGTACTGGTAACAGAGATGATGTCAAGTCCAGAAGTGGTTCTAGAACTGAGTATCCGTGCCCTGTTTCAGGCTCAAGGCTGTTCCGTACTCTGCCCTCACTAAACCCTATCACCAGTTCTTCTTTGATATCTCCAAAATTTGCCTTTTTCCTCATTGTCTCCTGTGCTGAAATTCTTACCTACACTCTGGTCATCTCTTTTGAGTATGGTAACCGTCACCTATCTGGTTTCATTTCCTCTCAATTCTCTCTCAGAGCCCCACCATGCCTCTCCAAAATGCCACTGATAAATTTGTCTCCTTCCACTTCAGAGAGAGAGAGAGAAGCACACACACACACAGGCACTTCCCATCTCTCTCCACATAAAATTCAAGCTTCTTGTCTTCTCATCTACAAGACCTAAATAGTTTTATCTCTTCACGTAAATCTCTTCTGTAATTACTTCCTATACTTCCTTCTCCTCCCTGTGTTCTTCCCAAATCTCTTACCTCATTCCTTTGTTCTTTTCCTTCTTTCATTCTCAGTTCCATGCCTTCTTCCCTTCTGCTTTCCTCTACATAGGGAATTATCTCCCGCTCCTCACGTACATTGCATGGTGATTAGCTAGGCATCACTGCAGAGGGAACCCCTGCAGAAATTCTAGTTGAATCAAAATCTTAGCCACAATTAGATTCAGCCAGAAATTCTGCTGTGGCTTTGGTGAAGTGCATGCTTGAAAAGCACCCCCCACAACTCTTTAAAAGAATAGAGCCAGGTGTTGCTAGCCACTGAGGAGGAATTGGTGGGATTATGGCTACCCACTTTGTGAAGACTAGTGGCAATGGTGCTGCTCACCAACTATATCGAGACGGTCTCTCTGAATGGGAACAAGAAGTTTGGAGGTCTGCGTCCTCTTCATACCCACTTGGCTACCTCTGTAGGACTAACCATAAACTGGCAGTTTTTTACATTCACAATATTAACTGTTCACAGTTGTGGTCTTTGAGGTAAAGCAATAACCTCTGGCCTACTAGAACATCAGCTGGCTCTTTATAACAAGATACTGCTATTGCTGGGACTCTGAGTTGAGAAACCCCTTACAACAAATCTTTGACAGACTGTAAGACAGAGTTAAACTGATGATCATTGCTCTTTTTCTATGATGAAACATCTCACAGATGATCTCTTAGGATGAAGAGTTTGTTCAGAAGCAGGTTGGGATATTCTATGCAAAGAAATGACTGGACTGAATGTTGTATAAAATGGCATGTCTCTGATTATTGAGGTTGCAAGTATTCTGTCACATTCCTCATATAAAAAACCAACCCTGTAACCATTTGTGCCACTTGTAGTTAAAAATGAGGTAATCTCAGCAATTTCAAAAAGCCTTATATGATTAATATCCATTTTCAATTTGCTTTCTTACTTGTATTGCCAATTTTCTTAGTTTTTAAACATTTGCTTTTGATTCAGAGAAGTGTTGTATTGTTTCTAAAACATCTTTTCAACTAATTATGTGAAGATTACAATCAGCTAAACTCATTGGCGGAAAGTTGGTGCTTTGGGACATTATTTCCCATATATTAGACTAAAATTAACAAAAGTATTCTTTTCGTCATTACAATCAAGGAAGTGACACGTCTTACAGAATTTCTGAGGTTGAGATTTCCAAAGCAGTCTTGGAGATTTGAACCAGGGCTGGCTCCAGGCACCAGCGAAGGAAGCAATAGAAAGGGGTGGCACTCCTTCCGTTACTGGGGTAGCATGTCCGGGTCTTCGGCGGCACTTCGGCAGGAGCTGAAGTGCTCCGCTTTAGTCTTCAGCGGCAAGCCCTTCACTCCGTCGCTTCCTCTTCGGCGGCACTTCGGCAGCAGCTCAGTTGGGGTTTAGTTTTTTTTTTTTTTTTCCCCTTCAGCACTTGGGGCGGCAAAAAAGCTGGTGCCAGCCCTGATTTGAACACACATTCTTCCATAGAAATTAATGGAAAATATATGTCTAAAATCTCCTAGACTGCATTTAAAGTTTCAGCTTTAGATTTTAGGTTTTCATTTTAAATTTTATTTTATATAGATTTATATGACATAAATGATCCCAAATGAATTTTTAGCTAAAATATATACATGTGCCTGTTGGTAAGTTGTGTCTGAAGATGTTCTTAAACAAGCCTACAGAAATTGGAATGAGAGATTAACATCACTCTGCCCATGTCTTTCATACTCACTTCTATAGATTTAGTACAGGACCAATATGTCATGCAACTTCAAATTGAACAATGTATTGAATAGGATTTTCATTAGTAATAGACATCATTATTTTTCAAATTTAGCCTTATTTAAAAAAACAATTTTAACTGAGGAAATAATTAACATAAAACATAAATACTTAATGTTAAAAATGCAGCTTTACAAGCAAATAAATACAGAATATTGTTGCTATTACTTGTAGAAATTGCACTCTGAATTATCTTAAGATGTAATCCTGTATATTCATGTGAAGAACTATAAATTCTAACCAATTAAATATATGGCTGTAATTTAGCTAAGGCATGTTACTAATGTTACAGATGGCAGTAGAAACTCAGGATTAAATTACTCATTTGCTATTCAATTAGATGTCTCTGTGTTTATAATACAAAGAGAAAATGAACATTTATAATTGCATCATTTTAATGTAAAAATGATAATATGCAGGGAGAAAGTTCATTGTATACATGACGTAGAGAGGGAGGTTTACTCTAGAGAAAATTGCGGGAGCTGAATTAACTCTGTATGTGATAATGTGTATGCATCTCTGTCTAGTGTGCATATGCACATGATAGTGTGCACATTCAAAAAGAAACGCTTATAAAATAATCAGAAGCAAATTGAAGTATAATTAGAAGGGGAAAAGAAAAATGAACTACATTTCAAGTAAAAATGAAGATATTTTCAAATATATTTGTGATGGACGTTAAAGGGAAAAAAGCTCTGCCTAAAATATAGATGTGGAAAAGTACTAATCTAGTCCAATTTTGGGTTTAGCCTTTGTTCATCAATGTAGTATCTGAGCACCGTCCAGTAGTGCATTAAGGGTCCTGGGCTGGCCCCATTGTAGTAAGACGGCCTTGGTTCCCGTACCAGTCACCAGCAAAGTGGCATGAGCCTGGAGTTGGGGCCAAAGATTCTTGTGAGGATATTGGACTGTTTTATGTTGGACTTTCTGTTAACCCAGTGTCCTCCCAATCGAGCCCTGGCTGGAGGGCCGAGTTACGGGAAGAGCGACCACTACAGTGACAGAGCGACCTTCAGCAAGGGGCACCAGACTGAAAGACAGCTGCTACGCCATGCCTGGGCCCGAGGAGGTACTCCTGCAGTGAGTGAACCCCTTCCCAGCCCACACAGATTAGCTTCACCTTATTATAGAATTCCAGAGTGCCAGAGGAGTGGAGTTGTTGACCATAGTCTTCATCTCAGAGCTTTAAGCCATCTTTTAGATATCCCAGGGCCAGGTTATTGAGCGTCTTGAAGATAATGACTTGATATTTCGTGGGAAGTCAGGTACGGAGCATAGGACAGGTTTCATTTGTTAGCAGTATCCCATGTTTGTGAGATATGCTGCTGTAGCAGCAGCATGGTACACAAGTACAAGGCAGTATAAGGAAATGGCAGATTTATTACTCAGCTACTTTTCCATAATTGTGCCAATTGAGGCTTGAGTTTCATGTTTAATAGGCTTTTCTGTGGTGCTCATCACTGTAGTATTGGAGCATCTTGCCTACATTAATTAATTTGCTCTCACCACAGCTCTGTGAGGTAGGAAAGTATGTTGACAGTAGTTTGTTATTTTTTTATTGTAGTAGCATTAGTAGTAGTTGTTGTAAATACTGGGCAGTTTGAAATAGCTAGCTAACTTAAAGTTCTTTTGGAAGAAAAACTGGGACCTTGCCTCTTTCGGGCTCATTTCTTTTTCTAGAGACCACTGGCAATGCTGAAAACAAGCAAAGTACCTCAGAAAATCTCTATATATTTTAATCCCGTGTCATTGCATTTCAGAATGAAGCCCTGATCCTGCATATGATTCCACTTGTATGGACTCTTACATCTCTTCCAATGGGACTCCATGCAGCTGTTTTCCTTTTGAAGGGTTGAGGTCTTTAGTCTTCCAAATCATGAGTGCTTCCAAATCTACCAATAGATTTGATTTAGAAAAATATTTAAAACAGCAATGGATCAACGAATTAAACTAATTGACAAAATGGTGAATGAATACTACTGCTTTCTTATAAACTACAAACATAGGATGGTATAGGATGGTAGAGTCTGTTTCACAAATACTTACTAGACTTCAAGTGTGGGCAACTGACCTTCAATATAATCCCTTGGAATGATTAATTCTGGGTTTTTATAGGAATGAAAGATAATAAGGCACCGAGGAGTAAAGTTGTCAGAGTATAGCACTACAGTCTGGAATTTAAGCGTGCAGAACACTGGAAATGACAATCTGGCTGTCTCCTGGGTTTTGTTTCAATTTTTTTAATCCAACTGGCTATCTGAATTTTTGGCTTCCGCTATTTCTTCTAATTTGTTACCGGTGGCCTTAGCATAGCACTTTTCCTGCCAAAATAATTTGTGCCATCAGCAATTGTTTTAATGGTTCTTGTATTTTGCAGTACAATGGAAGTCAACAAAATACTAGATAAAGGAAAATGAGTAAATAGAATATATTTAGACTTTCTAAAACCTTTAATATAATCCTTCACAAAAGGCTGTTAAGGGGACTCAATAGTCACTGGGTGAAAGGTGATGTACTGTTGTCATCCAGAAGAAACTATTTATGAGATGGAAACCAATGAGGATTCAAAAGGATTTCTTTAAAAGAAATGATTAGACATTTACACAAATAATAAGAACATTGTCCATGGCTACATTAGCTAGGATACAAGTTAGCAATGGCTATCAAAGAGCAAATTGAAAATGGAGATGCCAAACCACTGTGGCCCTTTTATAGTGAGAGTACTAATGCAGTCCAAAAGGGCACTCTTTCTTTCATCATTTCTACTGTCCTCTTGAGGCATCCTCTTTTCTAATCAGGTACTTATGTGACACCTCCCCACATCATTCATCACAGATTGTGAGTGTAACCTGTGCTAATGAAATGTGGCTCTTTGTTCTTTTCTAATTGCAGTAGACCACATATGAAGGTGTATGAATCTCTTACTGCCTTGGAGAAATTAGACCTGCAGCCAGATCCTAACTGTTCAACACACAATTGTTGGATTTCAATGAAGCTATGACAGTTTACTCCAGCTAGCATCTGGCCCAAGTCCATTAGCTCCAAGGCAGTAGCAGACTCATGCTTTTCAATCCAGAGGCCCAGATTAACTTCTTGCACATGACTTATCCGGGGGCATTGCTAAAAGTGGTGTCCTGAATGAGGATTTAAGTCAGCCTCTCTGAATCAGAAAGCATGAGTTTCTACTGCTTGAACTAGTAGACCTGCAAGAGCGAACTCACAATCCTCAGTTGTGGCCTAACAGCTAGACAAAAACAAAGCCACACTTTATTCACATGAGTTATTATCAACACCTAGTAAAAATCTCTATTAAAGTTTTTTATATCAATTAAAAAATACAATTAAGAGATAGTTACATGTCATTACCTTCTCCCTACAAACATATTTACAGCCTAGTGAGTATGAGAAATTCCTAAACCTACCCAAAGTACAAAACAAAACCTGAAACATAAAAATACATCTTTTTAAATGTAGGCCCTGATCCTAAAATACTTACTTAAATATGCTTAATTGTTTGCAGGAGTCCAGGCCTTAAATTGTACAGTACTTACATATGTTTCTAGAATGTTAAGACCATGTAAGTGCACTGCATTATTTAATACCATTGAGCACCCTTTCTAATTTTCTTAATACTGTGAGTCATTCAGCTTCTGGGCATTAGTTAGCTTGTTACACAGATGATTTCCTTCATAATTGTGGACAGTTTTGTTACCTTGTTTTTCTCTTTTCCTTGGCAAACACTAGTAGTTCACCAGTGTTAATGGAGTAGCCTGTTGCTATTACAAGTTTAGCTAGCTGAGTCTGCAGTTTCATTTCTTATGCCATGTATTCATATATGATATGCAGTCCATTAATTACTTCACTAAAATAAGCTACTTATCCATGCAGTTCCTGGGCCGGATCCATAGCGATGCACTCTTGCTGCTTTGAAGTTGCATTGACTTTACTGGGAGTGGAGGGGATGTGTGCACATATGTGGATAATTTTTCCCCTTTCTATCAGAGCAGGAGGAGGCATCTTCTTTCTAGATATTTCACTCCATATTTCTGAAAATGTTTGCTGAATTTGAGACTAAATTTAGGAATTGTTGTGACTTTTGTTCTCATTTATTTCTCATATGAAGTTGTAGTTGAGCATTCTGTGGGTCCTCTGGCTGGCATGTAAGGGATAGAAGTTATATATACAGTTCTGAATCATCAAGCAGACTTACACAGTAATAGTTCATTTCTAAGTAAAAAAATATAAAGCTAATGGCTTTGGGGTATTTGACCTTTAACCTATCTAGATGAACAGGCCAATGTATTTGACATAATAGTTCCATCTTGACTTTTCCTTCAGCTCTAATTGGTATTGCATCGGGATCATAGTGATGTTATGTATATTGTGGCAATTTTTATTTTCAAAATGAAACAGTGCTCCCAGATTCAAGAGGTCTGGTTTTATCATTTAAAAACAAAACAAAATAAAACCATTACAGACATACACTTCCTGTTTCCAAATCCGCTAGCTACCCCTCAGAGCTGTCACTATCACTCAGAGGGGTAGGAGGGAGAGCACTATCAGCACTGAGCAACAGAGATCGTCAAAAGGAAAATAACATGGAAATAAAATACTCTTGAAAAGAGACACAGGTTGGTTAAGCAGAGCAAAAACAAATTACAAAAGGGAAAATAAAATGAAAGGGTCAAGGCAAGAAACCATCTAGTCAAACAGTAGTCAGAGAAAATTAAAATTAAAACTCTGGCTCTTAATGAAATATAAAGTATAGATGGTGATAGGAGAACAGAATAAAATTTTAAAAATGGGATTCTTTTTTTAAAAAACAATTACATTTTATAAAGATTATGTATCGAAAAAGAAAAGGAACAAAACAGGATTAGGGATGGAAATATTATTTTAAAAGTTAACCGTTTAAATGATTAAAATTATATTTTTTTAACCTGGTAACTGATTAAAGGGATAGAGGCTGGGGCTGCTCCAGCCAGTGCGCAGGGGTTTAACAGTTAGGGTGTGGTAGCGGTAAGACTAATGCTTAACGGTTAACCAGTTAATATTTTACATCCCTAAACAGGATAAGTGTGAAAAATATAAAATGAAGAGCATTAAATGAACGAAAGATGGCAAATCCAAAAAGGAAGAGAAAACAGAGCAATATGTAATAACTGCCTGAATGTTAAAGTAAAGAATAAGTGGTGCTTGATAGTCTCTTCACACTAACGAACCAGACTTTTAACTCAGGACTTCCAATATCTGCTGACCCCCATTGATCAGAAAGCTTTGCCTGGTGAGCAAGGGGGCTAAGAAATCAATCTAACTTATCACTTAAAACCAAAATGTTTCTAACCCTTATCAGGGCTGGTGCAACCACTTAGGCAAACTAGGCGGTGACCTAGGGAGCCTAGTGGTTGAGGGCGCCTAAAAGCCCGCCCAGGAGAGGAGGTGGAGTGGAGGTGAGCTGGGGCAACTGGGGGCAGGCGCACAGGGGAACCGCTCCCCGCCCCAGATCACCTCCACTCTGCCTCCCCTGCTGAGCATACAGCCCCCACTCTAAGTCTCCTCCAATCGGCACCGCAAGCCTGGGAGGGGAGGAGAATTAGTGCAGCACCGGTGTGCTCAGCGGAGGAGGCAGAGTGGAGGTGAGCTGGGGCAGGCTCCCTGGGCGCGGTTAGCTGCCGTGGAGGGGGACGGGGTTAGCTTCTGGGGGGGGGGGGGGGGGGACTCTCTGGGCGGGGTTAGCTGCCGCGGACGGGGGGCTTCCTGGGCGGGGTTAGCTGCTGCGGAGGTGGGCGGGGTTAGCTTCCGCCGGGGGGGGCTCCCCGGGCCGGGTTAGCTGCCGTGGAGGGGGGCTTGCAAGGGGGGGTGGCTGCTGCGAGGGGAGGGATCCCCGGTTGGGGGGTGGGTTAGCTGCCACGGGGGGGCTTCCTCGGGTGGGAGGGGCGGGTGGGCGTGGTTAGCTGTCGGGGGTGGTGGTGGGCAGGGTTAGTTGCCACGGGGGGGTGGGGGGGACACAAGGTGGAAGTTTCGCCTAGGGCGAGAAACTTCCTTGCACCGGCCCTGACCCTTATGGGTATGAAGATAACTGTTTGAGTATGAACCAGTGCAGTGCTGTCTTTCTGAATCTGTAGTTCGACACCTCCAATTGCCTCTGTGACTTCTCATAGCTTTCCCAAGCAGCAGCAGCAGCAGCAGCAGACTGAAATGCATAAAACTGAATCATCTCAGTTTCTCTATACTGGTGTTTGGGAGAAACTATGAACAGCAGCAGAAGGCAGCACGTGAGGTACCCACAAGACACAAATAATGTGAGGCCAGAAGAAAGATAGGGGAAACTTCTTCATTGCAGCAGTCAGGATACTGAATTGTGTAGTTTGTAACTGACTCATGATCTCAGTTCCTCAACTTCAGGTGAGAAAAAAATAGCACACCTACTAAGAGAGATGTGGAAAGGTGGCTTTAAGCCAACTTTATGTTCCCCCAGTCCTGGATCAGCTGTGTGCCAGCTCAGATCTTCAGTATAACTTAGAGCAGCCTGAAGGTTGCTCTAAGTCCTGCTGGCTGTCAATGGCCCTAAGTGCCTGTTACAGCAGCCAGGAATTGCTGGGGCATATTGAAGGCTTGGTCATATCTCTTTTCCCTTGGCCATGTCCTTTGAACCAGCCAGAGGAAATGGGAGGTTGGGAATGGCATAGGAGTTACTATGGTGACTGTCACTGCAGGAGGCCCCTATCTTTAAGTAAACTTCCCATAGTTGGCTTGCCAGCTTTTGGTGCTGGCACAAACTGGCCCCAAATTCAGAGACAATATTTTACAAAGGTTTAGGATTCTGTGACTATGCAATGGCTGCCATTTTGGCCCGCGGTTTTGCTAGGATTTTGAAGGTTTCATTCGCAGTTCAGCTTCTCTAAGGTTTCCTTGAGAATTCTTAAGCTTATATATGTAATTACCATTTATCTGATAATATGAGTTCTGTAATGAACATAGTGAAACCATCTAGTCTTTTATTCCTTGAAGCTCTGTGAATGCTTGTACCTTGTGATCCATTTAGTCTATCCTGTTAGTGTAACAATTTTAGGTCGATGTCATAACTGGCCCAGATCCTCAGCTAGTGTAAATTGGCTTGGCTCCATTTACATTAATGCAGCTGGAGTGATTAATACCAGTTGAGGCTATGTAGTAGTAGTAGTAGTACATTCTAGATCTGGTTAAAATAGGAATTTCCATCCTGCAGCAAATTCTGATACTTTGAAATTTTGTTTTTGTCCCAAATGGGGACCAAAAGTTGACATGTTAATTTTTTTTCCAGGACAGAAAGTTCTTCGAGAAATGTCCCTGTGGATGCTCCAGTTTAGGTGTCTTGGCGCCCTGCGCCAGTAATCAGAAATTTGTAGTAGCAGTGCCCTGGTTGGCCACGCACGCGTGGCAGAGCCATCTTGCGCCGCTCCAAGCGGCTATCTAGCATGTGCAACCAACTGACCCCAGTTCCTTCTCTACCGCCCTCTGCTTGAGTCGGAGCAATAGCAGCGCCCCTTCAAATCCATAGATAGTTCATATTCCTTCTTTTTTCTTTTATCCTCTCAATCTTAATTAACTTCACTTAACAGTCTTAATTTCTTCCATATTTAAAAAAAAAAAATTGTGTAAGTTTCCCCCACCCCTTGCTGCCACCCGGCAGGCCTCTGTCAGTGATGACTGATTAAAAACTGGCTACCCGTTTTTCTCCAGAGCTGGCCCTTCCTCAGGCATGCCTAGTTCCCCTGGATTTAAATGCTGCCTGACCTGCAGGCTGTCGATACTGTTTCAGACGGCCATGTTCAGTGCGTCTGCTGTCTCAGAGAGACCCATATTCTCCAAAAGTGACCTCATTGTAAAAAAACTGACCGCCAGGACACTGAAGGCCAGAGACCTCCAACTTAAATTACTACTGATGGAGAAATCCCTCAGGCCAGCCTCCAGAACCCAGAGTCCAGGACGTCTCTTGACCAACGGTTGCCAGCAGCAGTCTCAGACAAGGGATCCACTACCAAGTCTGCTTCTAAGGACCCTGTCCCTAAAAAGGCAACCAAACACCAGTCTCAGTCATCGCCAGGGACGAGATCCGCCTAAAAGAAAGCGAAAAATCTGACCCAGTACTGACAGCACTGAGAGCCTCGGACTGAGAGGCACTGGGAACATCCAGTATTGAGACTTCCCGAGCAGCCAAGGACCCGGTACGGGCAGGCTCTCAGTCAGATGCATGATCTAAAGCCAAGCTCCCTAGCTTGGCACCAACCATGCCGAAAAACGTCCCGGCACCAACCAGTGTAATGGTGCCACCTGCTGCACATACACAGCTCAGCAAGACCTCAGCAATGACATTTCAGACTCTCTCTTCTTAGACTGCGCTGCCATCCCCAGCACCGAGGTTCCCGGTACAGCAACTTTTCACCAAACAGGTAGACCTAGCAGTCTCTTCTATATGCCAGGGACCCCCTTATTCGATACTGACAATGCCACAGTGAAGCCTGGACCAAGCCAGATCACCACCCCAGGGGCTTCAGTGCCACCTCTCTGCAGTGATGATGATGAGTAGGATGACCCAGGACTGTATACTCCTCACCACTTCTCTCCTAAAGCTGGACCCTCATATCACCAGCCACTTGTAGACGCGCTAGCCTGGCAGCCCCAATCCTGGCTGCTGCCTCCTATGGCCCTCCCACCCAACTGGCCATACTGGGACCCATGGGCCATCTATGGAGCCCAGAACATTAGACCGCCTAACCCACCAGTCTCCAGAGCACCCCACTGTCCCTTACCAACAAACTCAGCCTCCAGATGCACAGAATGAGGAGACTGAAGAGCAGGAGGATGCACCTGAAAGAGACACCTTGCCACCTACACACATTGCATTTTTGTCTTCAGATGAAACAATCATGCCACCACCACCCCACATCGGGGGATGACTTCAAGTCCTTTCAGGATCTTTTAAAGAGGGTAGCGGACTCCCTTGACATATCCTTCTCTGAGCTCCCTAAGACCCACATCAGCTCACTGACATACTCCAGGCATCCCCATTGGCAAAAATAGCACTGTCTATTAATGCGGCTATAATGGACCCTAAGAAAACTATTTGGTAGACACCAGCCATGGCCCCTCCTTCTTGCAAAAGGTTGGACAACAAATATTACATGCCAGCAAAAGGGGCTGAATTTCTCTTTACCCACCCAACTCCTAATTCACTGGTCGTGGAGGCAGTAAATCAGAGGGGCAAGCAGCAACAGTCTAGATCCATCCTTTAGTACAAGGACTGGAAGAGGCGAGACCTCTTTGGGCGCAAAGCCTATTCTTCCGCCACCTTACAGTTACGCATCGCAAATTACTCTGCACTACTCACAAAATATACACACAACCTCTTTTCTACAATGTCATCTTTTATTGAACATCTCCCAGAGGACAGGAGAGACGCATATAAGTCCAACCTTTCCGAAGGCACTCTCATTGCAAGGACAGCCCTCCAAGCCTCTCTCGATTCCACGGACACAGCAGCACGCTCTATCGTGACCTTCACGGTCATGCATTGGGCATCCTGGCTCCACCTATCGGGATTCCCGAGGGAGGTACAGTCTATGGTTAAGGACCTACCCTTTGAGTGTCAGAAACTGTTTGCCGAATCCACCGATGTGTCCTTGCATACTTAAAGGACTCCCGGGCCACCTTAAAGATTCTTGGCCTCTATGTCCCTGGAAACAAGAAAAAACAGGGCAGGTTTTACAACAAAAAATTTCGGGCTGCACCATACTCCCAGCCTCAAAGACACTATACCCAATGCCGCAAACAGAGGCAAACGGGACAAAGGCAGAATCAAGACCAGCCTTCCACATCCAGACAATCGTTTTGAAGGTCTGGTCAAGGGCCCGAGACCTCTATGCTCTCTAATTCTGGATCTCAACCCCACTCTAACACCTTCTGGGGACCGCCTGTCACCATATTACCCAGTCTGGAACAACATCACCACAGACAGATGGGTCCTGGAAATTATCCAGCAGAGTTACTCCATCCCATTTATTTCTATCCCATCTACTCACCCCGTTTCCCCATCTCTCTTCAGGGACCCCTCTCACGAGCCCCTATTACAACAGGAAATATACCATCTCATGCAATTAGGCGCTGTGGAATCAGTACCAGCTCAACAAAGGGGAAGAGGATTTTATTCCCATTATTTCCTTGCTCAGAAAAAGAATGGCGGATGGAGACCCATCCTGGATTTATGCAAACTTAACAAGTTTGTGAGAACACAACGATTCAAAATGGTGACCCTATTAATGATAATTCTGGCATTAGAGAAAGAAGATTGGCTCTTGTCCTTCAACCTGTAAGACGACTACTTTCATGTCACCATTCACCCAGTGCACAGAAGATTCTTGCACTTCACCCTAGGACATCAACATTACCAATACAAAGTGCTACCCTTTGGATTGTCAGTCGCCCCAAGGGTCTTTTCCAAGGTCCTTGCCGTCGCTGCAGCTCATCTTCACAGACTAGGGGTCATGATTTTTCCATATCTGGACCTGGACGTTTCCATGCCTGTTAAGAGCACCAACACAGCAGGCAGCACTAGAAGCCACACAGACCACAATGCCCTCTTTACGAACCTTGGACTTCAAATAAATCTTCAGAAGTCCACTTTAGTCCCTGTCCAACAATTGGAATTTATAGGGGCCTATCTCGACTGCCTCAGAGCAACAGCAAGGTTACCCCAACAGCGCTTCCTCAACTTAATCACTCTGATTATTATGGTCACAGACAGCCCACAAACGTCTGCCAGGACGTGCCTTCGACTGTTGGGTCACATGGCCGCTACGACTTTCATCATCAAACATGCCAGACTACATATGAGATGCCTACAAGCCTGGCTTTGTACATGTTATATACCACACAAGCACTCCCTCAACAGGCGGCTCTTTTCCTTCAACCTATAAGACGATTACTTTCATGTCACCATTCGCCCAGTGCACAGAAGATTCTTGCGCTTCACCCTGCCCCGCAAGGTAAAGGATTCTCTCGAGTGGTGGATGCACCCACAAAACGTCTGCTCAGGTGTCCCATTCCACATAAAGCTCCTTCAGTAACGATCACCACTGATGTCTCCTTCATGGGATGGGGAGCTCACCTTGGCGAGAACACAATCCAGGGCCGTTGGTCCTGCATATAAACATACTAGAACTAAGAGCAGTCAGAAACGCATGCGATCACTTCCTTCCTGTAATCCACAAAACTACTATCAAAATCCTTACAGACAACACAGCATGCATGTTCTACATAAACTGCCAAGGGGGAGCCTGATCAGACCCTCTGTGCATGGAGGCAGTATGCCTCTGGAATTGGTGCATCACCCACAATGTAGATATCTCGGCATCCTACCTGCTGGGACACCAGAACGCCACTGCAGACCAACTAAGCAGAGGCTACTCCCTTGGCAATGCCCTACTCATGAAATGGGAGGAGCCACTAATGTATGCATTCCCTCCAATTCCACTTCTGAGTCGGGTTATACACAAAATCAGGCAAGGCAAGACAAGACAAGTCCAGGGTCATTCTCATTGCACCTACATGGCCCAGACAAACATGAGACAGATGGCAGTGAAACCACCTCGAACCCTCCCTTTAATACCTCACCGCCTGACACAGGACTCAGGATGTGTCAGTCACCCCAGTCTAGCCCTTCTCTGTCTCAAGGCCTGGTTTCTCCAAGGCTAACGCAGATATTGACAAAGACTATTCCGATGAAGTTAAAGACATACGCTTGAACAGCTGCAGACTGAGCACACAAAAAACATATATGCAGAAGTGGACACGATTTTGCACCTGGTGCGAGGCTAACCATATTTCTTCACGGTCGGGCCCACTGCCCAGTGTCCTCGAATATATACTGGGTCTTAAAAAATTGGGGCTATCCAACAGCTCCATCAGAGTACACCTTGCTGTAATCACCTCATTACATGATAACGTGGATGGAGTGACTTTCTTCGCTCATCCAATGACTAAGTGTTTTCTAAAAGGCATGATGAATACCTACCCAATGCTAAAAGAATCTACGCCCATGTGGGACTTTAACCTCGTCCTCCATAGCCTCAGGGGAAACCATTTGAATGCTTAGTGACTTGTTCTTTGCTACATCTATCGATAAAGGTGGCCTCCCTCATCACCATCACGTCGGCAAGAGGGTAGGAGAGCTAGGTGCCTTAATGGCACACCCACCTTATACCACATTCTACAAAGACAAAGTGATCCTATGGCCACACCCCAAATTCATACCCAAGGTAGCCTCGCCCTTGCATCTAAATCAACCGATATACTTACCTGTGTTTTTCCTGAAATCACATGCCGACAACAGGGAGACGTCTCTTCACACACTCGACGTCCACAGAGCACTAGCCTTTTACCTAGAAAGAACAAAAACATTTAGAAAATTGTCTAATCTCTTTCTCTCTATAACAGAACAATCGAAGGGTCAGACCATCTCTAAACAGAGACTATTTAAATGGATATCGGGTTGTATCCATTTGTGCTACCAGCAGAACAACCTCCCTGCTCCACCAGGAGTTCGCACACACACCATCAGAGCGTTATCAACATCAATAGCATTTCTCAATGACAATCTCGAGCGACAATCAGCTGCAGACGCACAGTTTGGACTCTTGGTGCTAGCAACGGTCAATAAACCAACTCCGAAGTCCCCCCTCCACTGAGGGGTACTGCTCCAAAGTGGAGCACCCACAGGGACACTCCTCAAAGAAGAAAAGAAGGTTACTCACCCTGTGCAGTAAGTGAGGTTCTTCAAAATAGTTGTCCCTGTGGGTGCTCCACTACCCCCCCTTCCCTTCTACTTCAGAATTTCATGCTGATCCTCTGGGATAGAGAAGGAACTGGGGGTTGGTTGGCTGTCATGCTAGGTAGCCACTCGGAGCGGTCAACCAGGGCACTGCTACTACAAATTTCCAATTACAGGCACAGGGCGCCAAGACACCTAAAGTGGAGCACCCACAGGGACAACCATCTCGAAGAACCTCAGTTACTGCACAGAGTGAGTAATCTTCTCTTCTGAAAAATTCAGATTTGGAATTTTCAAAGCAAAATATTTCAACATACCTGAATGGAAATGCGTAGTTGTGGCTTCTTTTTACATAAATCTGTGTTTCCCGGAGCTGCCCTGGTGCTCCATAGGCATTGTCTTTTGGATGCCTTGTACTATCGATGTCCTGTATGAGCCAGGCTCTCCAGCCACACTACTACATTATGTAGGCACAATGCTGAATTAAGAATTTTGTGGGCTTCTGCACTATGGCATTTGGGTCCCCCCACCTTCATTGCCCCTCGGAGACTATTGGAGAGTGAGCCAAACCCACACTCACTCCACAATGGCTCCTATCTCACAGGGCTGACTATGCTCCCTGCTCTCCCCTGTTGGCTCTCCCCACAGCATGCAGGCAGGCCTCCCCCTCCCCCTCACCAAGGCCCTGCTTCTCTCCTGACCCTAGATGTGTATGTGTTTCTCCCCATCGAGTGCACATTGGTTAATCCAGGCTTGCATAGGCATAATGTATTTGGTTTAGAGTAAGATCTAACAACACACTCTCCAATACAAGGAACATGTATTCTGCCACATCATTCCCCTCCTCCCATCCATCACCAAACTAGCTAACCTTAAGGAAGAGTATCATAGAATGCTATAAAGGACTAAATTCCAGGTGATTCTAAAATGTGCAGTTAGAGAAGAGCCTGGACAAAAGTTGCATCTTAAATCGTATCCATAGAATGTCTTGGGTTCAAATGTCTGTCCAGCCGCAGTGAATTCCAGAGGCCCTGCTACTTGCCCTGGCTCCCATGAGCTTCACTTTTGGGGCAGTCAGCTAAAGTATTCTATGATGTAGCATAGAAGTTGTGGTGATGTCTTAGATAAAAGTGACATAGACCATTTAGGGGTTCATAGGTAGCAAACAGCTCACGGAATTCCACCTTGGAAATGAAATGTCAGCCAATGCAAAGGATAGAGTACAGGTATAATATACTTTTCCAGACCTATCTAAAATGTGAACAGCTACATTCTTTGTGCAATCCGGGGTAGAGAGCAAGTCTAGGCTGGTCTAACAAACCTCCAAGCAACCATAGGAAGGCCCACATCTGAGAGGAAAAGACACAATCTCTTAGTCAAAGATGAAAGAAAATATTTCTTGCCACTGTTGCTATGTGGGAACGAGGGAGCCTGGATAAATTTGCAGAGATGCACGATGGAAAATGAAATATTCCCACAGCTCCCATTGGCTAGGAACGGTGAACCAGGGCCACTGGGAGCTGCGGGGGGGGGGGGGGGGGGCGTGCCTGTGGACAGTCAATGTCAGGAAAATGTTTTGCGGCCCACAATCAGATTACCCTGATGGGCCGCAGGTTGCCCACCACTGCTTTAAACCATTGAGACTGACACCATTTTTGTGATAGTGAAGTTTAAAGCCTGACTATTGAGTGTCTAAAAATTGAAGGTCATCTAATGCTGTTGAAGTTGGCTTGCCACCATCTTGTCCATGATGTTTTTAGTTAGAACAGGGACTAGAGCATCAATGTGAACAAGTAAGAGTCTCCTAGGATGAACCATTATTGAAAGTCCTCACTGTTGGGAGAGCTGAAGAACCCTTACTTCAGGAGGAGATGGTGACCAGATCACAGGAGAGGCATATTCATTACATCCTCCTTAATATCTCAGCCAGTGCTGACATCATATCCAGAGTGTGTTCATCTGCATACCAGAGTCTATTAAGCAGATATCTTTGATTAAATAGTATAGTGATGGACTCATGTCCTTACATGCAAGTATTTTGAGGTATTCAACAGCTTCAACAGTTTTTTCTCTGAGGATTTATTGTTCAGTGGATGCCATCTACTTGTTTGAGATTGAAATATATGAGGAGAGTGTCAGATCATAAACAGTCAGACATAAGATTATTCTTGTATTGTTTGTTTTCGATACTAGGAATTAATATTTATTATCTTCCTTTAACTCATTATATATGTACATGTGCCTTTTTTATGAACAGGGTGAGCCTATTTCAATTTATCCATGATATATTTTATCTTGGATTTTTCAGATAAAATTCCCATGTTTTTTGTTTTAGCATAACAATAGTGGCGTTTATTGCCTTTTACATTAGAACAAAAGCACTTGGATGTCAGTTGATAGATTGACATAACCAGCTTTCTCTCTTAATTAGAAAAGAGAATATAGCTATGTAGGGATGTCAATAAAGTGACAGATGTATCATTAACAGAAGGCTACATTGGATCAGTACTGTGCAAATGCTTGGAATAGAAATGTTAGCAATTGCTACTAATATCTTTACATTCTGATTTCCATTTTGTATTGTACTTTTTAAAATTGAAAAATGATAAAACTAAAGGTACAGAGTATATATAACATATGAAAAGCACAGTTGTTAGTACCGGAGAACTCCAACATTTTACATGAAGACAAGCTTATATGTAAAGTATTTTTAATTAATTGGAAGGTGTAAAAACTAGGGCTATCAAGCAATTAAAAAAATTAATTGTGATTAATTGAGCTGTTTAAATAAATGGTATTCTATTATTGTTTAATATTTTTGGATGTTTTCTACATTTTCAAATATATTGATTTCAATTGTAAACAGAATACAAGTGTACAGTGCTCACTTTATATATATATATATATATATAACAAATATTTGCACTGTAAAAAACAAAATAAATAGTATTTTTCAATTCACCTAATACAAATACTGTAGTGCAATCTCTGTATCATGAAAGTTGAACTTATAAATGTAGAATTATGTCCAAAAAATAACTGCATTCAAAAATAAAAAAATGTAAAACTTTAAGGCCTACAAGTCCACTCAGTCCTACTTCTTGTTCAGCCAGTCGCTCAGACAAACAAGTTTTTTTTCATTTGCAGGAGATAATGCTGCCCACTTCTTGTTTACAATGTCACCTGAAAGTGAGAACAGGTATTTGCATGGCATTGTTATAGCCAGCATCGCAAGATATTTACTTGCCAGATGCACTAAAGATTCAGATGTCCCTTCATGCTTCAACCACTTTTCCAGAGGACATGCGTCCATGTTGATGACAGATTCTGCTCTTCTTAAACCTTGGGTTGAGTGCTGTAGCTATCTTTAGAAAGCCTATATACGAATCATAGAATCATAGAATATCAGGGTTGGAAGGGACCTCAGGAGGTCATCTAGTCTAACCCTCTGCTCAAAGCAGGACCAATCCCCTTCTTTGTGTTTTATCAAATCTTCAGTGAAAGTATTCTTAAATCAAACAACATATGCTGGATCGTAATCCGAGAATACCATAATATATGGCAGAATGTGGGTAAAACCGTGGAGCAGGAGACATACAATTCTCCTCCAAGGAGTTCAGTCACAAATTTAATTAATGCATTTTTTTTTAACAAGCATCATCAGCATGGAAGCATGTCCTCTGGAATGGTGGTCGAAGTATGAAGAGGCACATGAATGTTTAGCATATCTGGCATGTAAATACCTTGCAATGCCAGCTACAAAAGTGCCATGCGAATGCCTGTTCTCCCTTTCAGGTGACATTGTAAACAAGAAGTGGGCAGCATTCTCTCCGGTAAATGTAAACAAACTTGTTTCATTTAGTGATTGGCTGAACAAGAAGTAGGACTGAGTGGACTTGTAGGCTCTAAAGTTTTACATTGATTTGTTATGGAGTGCAGTTATGTAACAAAAAAAAATCTACATTTGTAAGTTGCACTTTCACGATAAAGAGATTGCACTACAGTACTTGTATGAGGTGAATTGAAAAATACTTTTTCTTTTGTTATTTTTACAGTGCAAATATTTGTAATAAAAATAATACAAAGTGAGCACTGTACACTTTGTATTCTGTGTTTTAATTGAAATCAATATATTTGAAAATGTAGAAAAACATCCAAAAATACTTAATAAATTTCAATTGGTATTCTATTGTTTAACAGTGCAATTAAAACTGCGATTAATTGCAATTAATTTCTTTAATCGTGATTAATTTTTTTAGTTAATAGCGTGAATTAACTGTGATTAATTGACAGCACTCATAAAAACCTATTATTCAAGATGTTTTTTCTCAATAAATCTTCAACTTATAGATTTCACCAGCAAGATGAGAACTTGTATGCATCCACACCTTTGTACAAATGCAATACTAATAATTGTGTAAATATCAAGATTTGTGTGCACAAAAATAGGATTTGTAAATTAAGAGCAATAACCACATCGCATCTTTAAGCCGCGGGTGAGGTGATTTGGCTGCCTGGTCGAATGAAGGGAACAGTGCTTTATGGCTGGGGAGGGGAGAGAAAGAGGTCAAACTGCTGTAAAAGGGGAAAGGGGTGACACGGCCTCATCCCCGGAACTGGATGGGCCTAAGGATTTAAAAGGGGCAGCCCGTGAGGTGAAGCCTCCTTTCATATGGAGCAGGCTGAGGCAGCACCCTCTCTCCCTCCCCTTTAGGTAGTGAAATATCAGGTTTAGTCAAGACCTGCTGTGGGCCTTGCGCTAGCCACCCCTTTTTTAGGGGGTCTGGGAAGGAATTTTTCCCTTACCACCAGATCAGCCTAGGTGGATTTGGGATTTTTTCACTTTCCCCACAGCAGGTTTGGGGAGGGCTTTGTTGACGTGTGGCATGAAGGGTAGTAGGCTGTATATCACAACTCATTATGTAAGTGTGGGGTAGATGTCCAGTGCAGGTAGTCCATAGGGAAGGTTTAAAGTGACCAGATAAATGGCTTGGTAAAGGACTGGAAAAGGAGGTGTTGATTAAAGGAACAGAATGGGTGGGAGCAGGGGTTGGGGACTCCTATGACTGGTACAGCAGGGAGCCAACCCCCCCTTTCTTATAGCCCACCTTAACCCTCCTACAAGAGGGGAGTGTGGATGGTAAGGTCGCAACAATGGGTTGGCTGGGGGACCTGAATTTAAAAAGAGTGCTGGTGGAAGTCCCCCAGGAAGTTATTGAATGAACATGGGGTTACCTGCACTGTACACTTTTATCTGCTGGGTAATCCCAGGCATCTAATAATAAAGTTGCAGCCTGATTAAAACCATATGTAATGTCTCCTGTCCTTCTTTCGGTATAGCCGAACAATATACCCCACATGTTTATCTTGTCGGTGCAACTTGGACACCCTGCGGAAATCTTGGTCCCATTAAAGTGATTTGTAAACTGCCATTGACTTTAGTGGGGCCAGGATTTCATCCGACATTTTGAAAAATTGTCCATCAGTATATAGTATTGTTGATATCCATCCTTTTGTCATGAATAAAATAAGTGGCATCTGCAATACATAGCACTTTTCATCTGAAACTTTAGTACTTTAGAACCTGACGAAATTTAGGTACTTTAGAACCCAACAAAATTACCATGAGCTATGTAAATAGCATTATTTGCATTATACAAATGATGAAATGGAAATGAAGAGAACTTAAATGTGCAAGAAGTCAGTGGCAGGACTGGAAATAGAACCCAGGAGTCCTGGATCCCAGTCTCTTGCTCCTGCTTTATCCACTAGGGAACACTTCCTTTTAATTAGAGCCAATACTACAGTTATCTCTACAGTGGAAATGCTTTGTGGTTAACATTTTAATCATTAATAATATTTGATTTATAATGAAACTTTTACAAACTTAACACTTTTTAGTGGATTTCAAATTCTACATATAGACATAACTTCATCCATCACTGGCATTCAGCCACTTATCATGAGGAACATGGCAGCCACCTTAATGGTGCCCAGAGGAGCTGATTGAAAAATTTTGACTTTTTTTCATTAAAATTTCAAATGTTCAGCCAGACCAGTGCCCCGCAGCCTTAAACAATATGTTAGGGACAATAAATAAAGGCTACTTTGCCCACTTAAAATGACGGAGGTAGACAAAATGTAATTACAAGAAATGGATCCAAGACAGAAATTTTGAATTAGGAAATAGATCTGCTCTTTGAATATGGTGTTCCATGTGATCCCAATATTGAGAGGCCCAACCTGTAGGCCCTGTTTCGCCAGTGTCTAGCACTGTACTGCACTGTAGTCATTTACGCTTGTGCAAAGTGAGCATGCAAATGCTACCTGATCAAAATAGTAATGTTTTACACTCTGCATATGTGTAAACAACCGTAAAAAGGAGTGAAGAATTAGGCCCATGAAATTGACATCTAAATCTGAAGTTCCCTAAAGTTTGGGTGGTTTGGATCTGCAGTTCAGTTTTAAACCAACTCTGGGAATTACCCAAGTTGAAATTATCAACTTGTTAAAAAAATACCATAAAATATTTAAATTATCCTGAGACAATTATTTGACCATTCAGGAACAAGTACACATTTTACTCTAAGGTACTAATTTGTTCATTAAACAGTATTGAAATTGGTCCTTTGAGGTTTGTGGATTTTAAAAAAAAATTCTGGTTGTAGTCCCAAAACTACATATTTAAAAAATATTTCACCTTTCTATTAATGGAGGATGAATGTATTATTTTTTTTTTACTTGATTAACAGTATCTTTTAGCTCCAGTTTTAGGATACATTCCAGAGCATAAACATAATTAGCTCAGACAAATCTAAGACATAGAGGAGTTTCATTTGAATTTAACCCATTTTTTCTTTGTATACATTAGGGCCTATACTTAAATACCTGAAAAAGGCAGATATAGACCAGCTAAAGGAATATATTTTCCAATCATCAAATCTATTTTTATGGAAATACATTGAAGTTCTTTTAAATTAATACCTGTTAAGGGCCAAAGCATGATATTTAGGCACTCGCCTGAGTAGAGGATAAAGCATATCACACCACCTCAAGGGGAACTGTGTACTTCACTGCTCGGGGAACTGTGTACTTCACTGCTCAAAGATGTGCCCTTCTGAGACATAATCTTTCCCAAAGTGTCTGCACAGGCTGTACTGTCCTTTAGGACTGGTACAGCCTGTTCCACAAGTCAACTCAAGAAGAGAGGACAGACAAGGCCCCAGTTCTCAGCCAGTTTGGGACTCTTATGTGCTTACGCGGATGAGTTAAGGAAGCAGTGTCTGTGATCACCAAGTGCAGAGATTGCAAATACACCATTACCTCAATATAACGCCACCCGATATAACACAAATTTGGATATAAAGCAGTAAAGCAGTGCTCCGGGTGGGCGGGACTGCGCACTCCGGTGGATCAAAGCAAGTTCAATATAACACGATTTCACCTATAACGCGGTAAGATTTTTTGGCTTCCGAGGACAGCGTTATATCGAGGTAGAGGTGTATCACAGGCTATAGTACTGCATGGGAATTTTCCATTGCAATGACTTTCCTGTGGAAAATTGACTTTCCGTGGGAAGATTTCAACTTTGCCAGAAATTTAGATTTTGTGTTAGAACAGGGATCGGCAAACTTTGGCACGCGGCCCATCAGGGAAATCTGCTGGTGGGCCGGGACGGTTTGTTTACCTGCGGCATCCGCAGGTTCGGCCGATCCCAGGTCCCACTGGCAGCGGTTCGCTGTTCCAGGCCAATGGGGGCTACGGGAACTGACGGCCAGCACATTCCTCAGCCCACACCACTTCCCGCAGCCCCATTGGCCTGGAACGGCGAACCGTGGCCAGTGGGACCTGGGATCGGCCAAACCTGTAAAACTCTATGCATCCGCTGTGCCCTCTGCCATTTGGCACCAACGTGTTCCTGGGTCACACATAGGTCTTTGGATGCTCTTAAGGGGGAGAGGCCACCATAAACACATCCTACATAAGAACCAATCACAAACTGTCCATAGATAAATAAATTTTCGAAGTATCTTTAATTGAGTGCCCCCAATCTACTTCAGTATTTTGCTAAGATAGAGACTGGATTTGGGAAGTCAAAATTTGAACTGTCAGGCAGAAATTCCGGTCGGGACTTTTTAAAACCTTTTTGTGTATATGTGTATTGTGTTGCTGGTGGAGGGTGTTATTTTTGGTGCTTTCCAGGGTTCACTGAGTGTATTTGGTTGATTGATTTTATCCTGTGCAATAGGGAATAAAAAACCTGAGTAGGTGTTTGTTTGTGCTGGACAGCATTTGCTTTCTTATTCTTTCAAATTGTGTTGCTGTCTCTTCTCTGTAACGGAGCAGAAAGGGCTGTTTTAGCCCAGGGAAATACTTCTACTGCTTAACTCGCACCAATTAAAGCTTCAGTGTTTCAATTGCTCTGCTAAGTCTCTGGCCTGACAGAAGTAGTGGCGAGTTTAGACTTTTGCAAACTTTGAGTTTTATTTGTTTGTCTCTTTAAAAGACATTGTAAATAGCTTGGTTAAAAGCCTGTTTGGTTGAAGAAGGTTGAAAAAGTGTCTCAAAATTAATAAATATAAATGTTCATTTGCGGAGCTGTTGGACTAGAGCTGTAAGGGCAGATTATCAGATGGTGTAAATTGTTATGGTTCCACTGATTTCAACTAAAGATCCATCCCATAGAAATCAAGGTTGCCTGGGGTACTTCACTTTGGCACTGATATGCAAACAACATAGTGTTAAGGCAGGGTGCTGAGAATAAATCAGAGGAAATTGTATTACTGGCCTAACTGGCAACAATTTGCTCCACGGGTGTCTGGGTCAGCAAGGCAGTTAACAGTCATCTCTGTATTTGTTTTATATGTATTCTGTTCCTTGTAATTTTTACTTAGATTTCATACAGCAAACTGAGTTTCCGAGTCCGAAAAGCTGCTAATTTTGCATGCCTGTACAGCCAAACCACATTATCAGAGCAAAATCAATCTCCTAATAGACTCAAAGCCTCATAAGCAAATATTCCCTTAATCAGAAAGAGTCCGAGGGTTCAAGGAGGGTCAGGTGGTGGAGGCAAGGCTGGAGTAGGTCAGCAACAGGGCTGGAGCAAGCTCAGAGTAGGGTAAGAACAAGACTGGAACAGGGCTCAAGCAATGCTGGGGCAGGAACTGGAACTGGACCAGAAGTAAGCTGGGTGTTTCAAGAGCCTGATACTCTGCGAGGCTTCAGGGCGATTCCTGACTGGGTAGTGCTGTTGCACAGACTGATCTGCAGCTGTGGCAGGATTGGAGAAATGTCTGGGCCTGGAGGTCATCTGACCTATTATCTACTCCAGGATAGGCTGCTGCCACAAGCCTGAAGGTGAGTCACTGCAGGCTCTGTGGCAAGGATAAGTTAGTGCAGCTGGGTTCTTGCTGCATGCTTGAGTGGTGACTCGACACAGCTTTGTTGGAGGGGCACCTTTTGAGGGTCTGGGGATGCGCAGTATTAAAAGCCCTTTCCTAAAGCGTAAGGGGGGGCCACTGGACCCAGGCATCAGCTCATCATGGGGGACAACAGATGAAAAATAGGGATGAGAGTGAAGATGACAGGATAAAATCAGGGATCCAGAGTGGGGAGATGGGGATACTGAGAAGAGAACCCCGGACAGTGCACACTGCTTCTCGAAGGCATCCAGGAAGGCAGTGGACACAGCCCAGAAGATCTCTTCCCGGAGATGTGACTTGAGGAGGGATCAAAAATAAGCCCCACAGTCTCAGAGCACTCCCCTTGCCCCAGTCTAGATTCCTCCTGCTGGTATTGTGGATGGCCTCTGTTGGAGAGTCAGCTGAGCAAGCAGCTCTGGCTTGGCTGCAGGTTTACCTCACAGATATTAGCCTTTTTTGCAATTGCATCAGATAGTTGATTTATATTTAATTTGTGATCCACTGTAACCTCCAGGTCTTTTTCAGCAGGGCTCCCACCTAGCCAGTTATTCCCTGTTTTTTAGTTGTGCATTTGATTTTTCCTTCCTAAATGAAGTACTTTGCTCTTGTCCTTGTTGAAATTTCATCTTGTTGATATCAGATCAATTCTCCAATTTGTCAAGGTTCTTTTGAATTCTAATTTTGGCCTCCAAAGTGCTTACAACCCTTCCCAGATTGCTGTCATCTGCAAATTTTATAAGCATACTCTCCACTCCAATGGGACTGTGTCAAAAGCCTTACTAAAATGTATACTCACTTGGACTTCCATTAATATCAGTTGGATTCTCTTTGCAGAATCAGGGCTATAATGACCAGAAATACATTCAAAGAAAACAATAACTTGAGATGTATTTAATGAGTTATTTAAAATTTGAATATTGCCAAGAGTTAATGTTTTGAGCTCATTTAGCCTGCAGCATTCTAAGGACTGTGAATCTGATTCCAAGACCATTGACTTCAGTAGGTTTTAGATCAGATCCAATGTTTTCTTGAGTCTGAACTGATTTTTTTTTCCTGAGCTTTTTTGAAATAACTTTAAATTTTGAACACAAATGGAGATTTGGGGCTGGCTTCTTTGATTTTGGTTGGTTGGTTGGGTTTTTGGTTTGTTTGTTTGTCTCCAGCTATATAACAGCATACTAACAAACAATCTTCTGAAGTCTTCCAGGGATTGATTCTTGAACCTTTGCTTCTGCTTTATATGTTATCACTGGTTTATTCTACCCAGGGACATAATGTATATTTTCAAGTATATGCTGGGAACATTTATCTTTATATTTCCATTACCAAAACTTTTCTATTGAAGTTACTGTATCATCTCATTATTTATCATCCATAAAATCTTACACTAAATAAGCCTTGATTTTTATGAACAAATATTCCTACATCTGAACTTATTACAGTGGGTACTTCGAGACAATTGAGCCAATGCCAGACAGATCTTAGCATATGCACAACATGCCTCAGTTGGCACGTGACTAGGATTCATCACTGAATTTGGTCCACTAGTTGGATCATTAGCTTCCCTGGCTTGGGCCAGATACTGACAGTGTGTGCTACATGACCGCTGACCCAAGCCCCTGCCAGACAGATAATATATATCTCTCAAAGAAACATTTTTCTCTCCCTGCACAGTAGTAAAATTCTTTGTATTTTAAGAACTTCCCACCATTCTTCTTAGATTACCTGAATTCCTTTGTTTGTTGCTCTTTCTTTCATTAAGGAGTACTTCTTGCATACTTGAATATTGCCTGTGCAAGATGCTGAAATTCTTATTCATACTTTACTTGACATTTGGTAGGCCAGACTGTGTTACTGTAATTTCCTTTTAGGAGCTATTTTGCACCACTTTTATATATCTGAAGTTAACCAATATGATATACAAGAAGATGTGGACTCAAATTATGGACGATCTGGACATGAAAGCTGTATTGGTGGAGTTTGTCTGCTAAACTCAATAAATATATAATGTCAATGCATTCCTGAATGGTGTTTGGAAGACATGTTGGTGAGGTTCATATGCTAATCTCACCATCCTCACACAAATGAGGATTAACTAGGAAGGGGAAAGGCCGAGACCAAACAAGAGATATAAGATTAAATATGGAAAGTAAGTAATTTGGGCCTTGTCCTGGGAGGTGTTGAGCACCCACAGCTCGCTATTATTGGCTTCAGAGGGAGTGGAGGTTGTAGTGTGAGGGCAAAGCCATGCCTTAAGCAGTAACTAGAGAGCTCCCTAACCACGTAGTCCCTCTTTTTATTAAGCTCCCCCTGTAAGACATCCTGGTTGTTTTTCGAGTAGTGTCCACTGTAGGGGTACTTGCATCCCTGGGCTGCTGATCGGCCTAATGGACATGTAGCAGTATCCATTAGGCCGGCACATGTGCTGTCTCTCCTCGTGCCCCGCCATGAGGCTAACTAGCGCACATGGGCTAACCCCCCTCAGTTCCTTCTCTACCGCCCCGGCTAGAGACGGAGACATTAGCAGTCTGTTTGTGATTGATTAGCTTCTTTAGCATTTTTATTGATAGTATCCTCTTAAAAATAAAAAGAGTAGGAACACACGTCATACTGATTGTTCCCATTTGGCTGAGACAGACTTGGTATCTTTACCTGTCACATCTCGTGACGTGCCCGCCAATCTCTCTCCAACGCACTCCATACCTCCTATCGCAGAACGAAGAATGGACTCTACATCCTAACCTGGGAATTCTCCGCCTCAAGGCTTGGCTCCTTCATAGTTCCAACACATAGAAAGCATCTGCTCAAAGGAGGTACAAGAGATATTACTCCACAGTAGAAAGTCCACAACATGCAATATATTATACCTGCAAAAGTGGTCCAGGTTTCAGGTTTGGTGTAATTCCCAACAAATTTCTCCGACATCCACAACTCTTCCAAAGATCCTAGACTATGTACTGACTCTTAAAAAATCGGGACTATCTCTCAGTTCACTTAGGGTCCACTTAGCGGTTATAGCAGTCTTCCACCAACAAGTAGAGGGGTACTCAGTACTATCACACAAAACGATTCCTCTGGGGTATAGTAAACCTTTTCCCACAACTCCAACATCCCGCCCCTACATGGGATTTAAACCTGGTGTCGAAAGGCCTGACTAGACCTCCCTTCAAACCCATGGCAGCTTGCTCGCTTACACACCTGTCAGTGAAAATGGCTTTCCTGGTGGTGATCACCTCAGCTAGGAGAATAAGAGAAATAGAGGCTCTGATGGCACATCCCCCCTCCACAGTATTCTTTTGGGACAACGTGACACCCAGGCCACACCCAAAATTCATCCCTAAGGTAACCTCCCTGTTTCACATGAATCAACTGGTCCACCTTCTGACTTTTTACCCCAAGCCTCACCATGATAATAGGCAAAAAGAACAGGAGTACTTGTGGCACCTTAGAGACTAACAAATTTATTAGAGCATAAGCTTTCGTGGGCAACAGCCCACTTCTTCGGATACATATAAAATGGAACATATATTGAGGAGATATATATACACACATACAGAGAGCATGAACAGGTGGGAGTTGTCTTACTAACTCTGAGAGGCCAATTGAGTAAGTGGGGGAAAAAAAAACTTTTGAAGTGATAATCAAGATAGCCCAGTACAGACAGTTTGATAAGAAGTGTGAGAATACTTACAAGGGGAGATAGATTCAATGTTTGTAATGGCTCAGCCATTCCCAGTCCTTATTCAATCCTAAATTGATTGTATCTAGTTTGCATATCAATTCCAGCTCAGCAGTCTCTCGTTGGAGTCTGTTTTTGAAGTTTTTCTGTTGTAAGATAGCCACCCGCAGGTCTGTCATTGAATGACCAGACAGGTTAAAGTGTTCTCCCACTGGTTTTTGAGTATTATGATTCCTGATGTCAGATTTGTGTCCATTAAGTCTTTTGCATAGAGACTGTCTGGTTTGGCCAATGCTCTATCAAGCATTCTTAAAACTACAATACCCACCTGCTGAAGTGAAAAAACAGATTGACAGAGCCAGACGAGTACCCAGAAGTCACCTCCTACAAGACAGGCCCAACAAAGAAAATACAAGAACACCACTAGCTTTCACCTTCAGCCCCCAACTAAAACCTATCCAGCGCATCATCAGAGATCTACAACCTATCCTGAAAGATGATCCCTCACTCTCACAGATCTTGGGAGACAGACTGTCCTCGCTTACAGACAACCCCCCAACCTAAAGCAAATACTCACTAGCAACCACACATCACTGAACAAAAACACTGACCCAGGAACTTATCCTTGTAACAAAGCCCGATGCCAACTCTGTCCACATATCTATTCAAGTGACATCATCATAGGACCTAATCACATCAGCCATACCATCAGGGGCTCGTTCACCTGCACATCTACCAATGTGATATATGCCATCATGTGCCAGCAATGCCCCTCTGACATGTACATTGGCCAAACCGGACAGTCTCTACGCAAAAGACTTAATGGACACAAATCTGACATCAGGAATCATAATACTCAAAAACCAGTGGGAGAACACTTCAACCTGTCTGGTTATTCAATGACAGACCTGCGGGTGGCTATCTTACAACAGAAAAACTTCAAAAACAGACTCCAACGAGAGACTGCTGAGCTGGAATTGATATGCAAACTAGATACAATCAACTTAGGCCTGGTCTACACTATGAGTTTAGGTCGAATTTAGCAGCATTAAATCGAATTAAGCCTGGACATGTTCACACGGCTAAGTCCCTTTTTTCGACTTAAAGGGCCCTTTAAATCGGTTTCTTTACTCCACCTCCGATGAGGGGATTAGCGATAAAATCGGCCTTTGCGGGTCGGAATTGGGGTAGTGTGAACGGAATTCAACGTTATTGGCCTCCGGGAGCTATCCCACAGTGCTTCATTGTGACCGCTCTGGACAGCACTCTCAACTCAGATGCCCTGACCAGGTAGACAGGAAAAGCCCCACGAACGTTTGAATTTCATTTCCTGTTTGCCCAGCGTGGAGAGCACAGGTGACCACGCAGAGCTCATCAGCACAGGTAACCATGATGGAGTCCCAGGATCGCAAAGGAGCTCCAACATGGACAGAATGGGAGGTACGGGATCTGCTCACCATATGGGGAGATGAATCAGTGCTAGCTGAACTCCGTAGCAATAAACGAAATGGCAAAATATTAGAAAAAGTCTCAAAGGCCATGAAGGACAGAGGCCATAACAGGGACGCACAGCAGTGCCGCTTGAAAATTAAGGAACTAAGGCAAGCCTACCACAAAGCCAGAGAGGCAAACGGAAGGTCCGGGGCAGAGCCGCAAACATGCCGCTTCTACACGGAGCTGCATGCCATGCTAGGGGGTGCAGCCACCACTACCCCAACCATGTGCTTTGACTCCTTCAATGGAGAAACACACAGGGAAGAGGGTTGGGGTACGAGGAAGATGAGGATAGCTCACAGCAGCAAGGAAGCAGAGAAACCGGTTTCCCCAACAGCCAGGATATGTTTATCACCCTGGACCTGGAACCAGTAACCCCCGAACTCACCCAAGGCGTGCTCCCAGACCCTGAGGGCACACAGGGGACCTCTGGTGAGTGTACCTTTGTAAATATTACACATGGTTTAAAAGCAAGCGTATTTAATGATTAATGATTAATTTGCCCTGGCAATCGTGGCCAGTACAGCTACTGGAAAAGTCTGTTAACGTGAATGGGAATGGAGCGGAAATCCTCCAGGGACATCTCCAGAAAGCTCTCCTTTATGTACCCCCAAAGCCTTTGCAAAAGTTTCTGGGGAGGGCTGCCTTATTCCGTCCGCCATGGTAGGACCCTTTACCACACCAGGCCAGTAGCATGTAGTCTGGAATCATTGCATAACAAAGCATGGTAGCGTATGGTCCCGGTGTTTGCTGGCATGCAGACAACATCCATTCCTTATCGCTCTTTGTTATCCTCAGGAGAGAGATATCATTCACGGTCACCTGGTTGAAATGGGGCGATTTTATTAAGGGGACATTCAGAGGTGCCTGTTCCTGCTCTGCTGAACAGAAATGTTCCCCGCTGTTAGCCACGCGGTGGGGGAGAGGGGTGAAGTGATCATCCCTGAGAATTGTGTGTGGGGGAATGAGGGGGCTTAGTTGGGTTTGTGCTGCATGTTAACCCGGAAACCGCAGTCCCTCCTTTTACATTGCAAACCAATTTTAAATGGCCAACCCAATGGGTGCTTGGTATGGGAAATGAGGGCACTACTGTTTGAAACCATTCCCACATGTTAAGAAGGTTAAAAAAGCCAAAAGACTGTGGCTTACCATGGCTGCCTGCAAGCCAAAATCTGTTGCCTGGCACTGCGTGAGTGATCTCTCACAGCAAACCGGCAGGCCCTCAATATAAGAGGAAAAATGCGACCTTGTAACAAAAGCACATGTGCTGTGTAATGTGAACAGCAAAATTTAACGTGAAAGAGTGTACCCATTGTTCTCTAAAATGTATCTTTTTTAACCACCTCTCCCTTCTCCACCAGCTGCAAATGTTTCTCCTTCACAGAGGCTAGTGAAGATTAGAAGAAGAAAATGGCGGACTCGGGATGATATGTTCTCAGAGCTCCAGATGTCCTCCCACACTGACAGAGCACAGCAGAATGCGTGGAGGCAGTCAATGTCAGACTACAGAAAAGCACAATATGAACGAGAGGAGAGGTGGCGGGATGAATCGCGGGATGAACAGAGCAAGTGGCGGGCTGAAGATGATAGGTGGCGTCAGCTTGCAGACAGAAGGCAAGAGTTAATGCTCCGTCTGCTGGAGCATCAAACTGATATGCTCCAGCGTATGGTTGAGCTGCAGGAAAGGCAGCAGGAGCAGACACTGCCGCTACAGCCCCTGTGTAACCAACAGCCCTCCTCCCCAAGTTCCATAGCCTCCTCACCCAGACGCCCAAGAACACGGTGGGGGGGCCTCCAGCCACCCCGTCACTCCACCCCAGATGATTGCCCGAGCATCAGAAGGCTGGCCTTCAATAAGAGTTAAAGTTTTAAACTGCAGTGTGTCCTTTTCCTTCCCTCCTGCCCCACCCATCCCGGGCTACCTTGGCAATTATCCCCCTAGTTGTGTGATGAATTAATAAAGAATGCATGAATGTGAAGTAACAATGACTTTATTGCCTCTGCAAGCAGTGTTCGAGGGGGGGAAGGAAGGGTGGGGTGGTTGGTTTACAGGGAAGTAGAGTGAACCGGTGGGGGAGGCGGAGGGTTCATCAAGGAGAAACAAACAGAAGTTTCACACCGTAGCCTGGCCAGTCACAAAACTCGTTTTCAAAGATTCTCTGATGCACACTGCACCCTGCTGTGCTCTTCTAACTGCCCTGGTGTCTGGCTGCGTGTAATCAGTGGCCAGGCGATTTGCCTCAACCTCCTACCCCGCCATAAATGTCTCCCCCTTACTCTCACAGATATTGTGGAGCGCACAGCAAGCAGCAATAACAATGGGGATATTCTTTTCGCTGAGGTCTGAGCAAGTCAATAAGCTGCGCCAGCGCACTTTTAAACGTCCAAATACACATTCCACCACCATTCGGCACTTGCTCAGCCTGTAGTTGAACAGGTCCTGACTACTGTCCAGGCTGCCTGTGTATGGCTTCATGAGCCATGGCATTAAGGGGTAGGCTTGGTCCCCAAGGATCACAATAGGCATTTCAACATCCCCGACGATTATTTTCTGGTCCGGGAAGAAAGTCCCTTCCTCCAGCTTTCGAAACAGACCAGAGTGCCTGAAGACGTGAGCATCATGTACCTTTCCCGGCCATCCCATGTTGATGTTGGTGAAACATCCCTTGTGATCCACCAGGGCTTGCAGCAACATTGAAAAGGACCCCTTGCGGTTTATGTACTCGGTGGCTTGGTGCTCCGGTGACAAAATAGGGATATGGGTTCCGTCTATCGCTCCACCACAGTTTGGGAATCCCATTGCAGCAAAGCCATCCACTATGGCCTGCACGTTTCCCAGATTCACTACCCTTGATATCACCAGGTCTTCGATTGCCCTGGCAACTTGGATCACAGCAGCCCCCACAGTAGATTTGCCCACTCCAAATTGATTCCCGACTGACCGGTAGCTGTCTGGCGTTGCAAGCTTCCACAGGGCTATCGCCACTCGCTTCTCAACTGTGAGGGCTGCTCTCATCCTGGTATTCTGGCGCTTCAGGGCAGGGGAAAGCAAGTCACAAAGTTCCATGAAAGTGCCCTTAAGCATGCGAAAGTTTCGCAGCCACTGGGAATTGTCCCACACCTGCAACACGATGCGGTCCCACCAATCTGTGCTTGTTTTGCGGGCCCAGAATCGGCGTTCCACGGCATGAACCTGCCCCAGTAACACCACGATTTGCACATTGCTGGGGCCTGTGCCTTGTGAGAGGTCTATGTCCATGTCAATTTCCTCATCACTCTCGTCGCCGCGCTGCAATTGCCTCCTCGGCTGGTCCTGGTTTTGCTTTGGCATGTCCTGGCTCTACATATACCCCAGGACAATGCGCGTGGTGTTCATAGTGCTCATAATTGCCGCGGTGATCTGAGCAGGCTCCATGATCCCAGTGCTATGGCGTCTGGTCTGAAAAAAGGCGCGAAACTAGTATCTGACGGACGGAGGGAGGGAGGGAGGGCCGAGTGACGACATGGCGTACAGGTACAGGAACAGGGAATTAAAATCAAGAAAGGTGGCTGTGCATCAGGGAGAAACACAAACAACTGTCACACAGAATGGCCCCCCCAAAGATTGAACTCAAAACCCTGGGGTTTAGCAGGCCGTTGATTTCATGGGGAGGGGGGGAAGCAAATGAACACAGAACAAATCTAATTTTTACATCTGAAGCTGGTAGACGACGGTGCAGTATGAATGATAGCCCTCGGCATCTTCTGGGTGCTTGGCAGAAAATAGCATACTACGACTGTTAGCCATCATCATCATTGGGAAGGCAATACGATGACGACGGATACCAGTCGTAATATACCATCTTCTACCAAAAGGCAAGGGGCTGCTGCTGTGTAGCAATGGAGCCCCACGTCTGCCAGCCCCACGTCTGCCAGCACCCAGATCGCCGATGAAGGCTACCAGTCATACTGCACCGTCTACTGCCAAAAGGCAATTAGCTGCTGCTGTGTAGCAATGCAGTACCACATCTGCCGGCACCCAGATGACATATGGTGATGGTGAGCTGAGCTGAGCTGAGCGGGCTCCATGCTTGGCATGGTATGTTGTCTGCACAGGTAACCCAGGTAAAAAGTCGCGAATCGATTGCCATTGCTCTGACAGAGGGGGAGGGGCCTGACGACATGTACCCAGAGCTCCCCACGACACTGTTTTGCATCATTCAGGCATTGGGATCTCAACCCAGAATTCCAATGGGCGGCGTAGACTACAGGAACTGTGGGATAGCTACCCATAGTGCAACGCTCCGGAAGTCGACGCTAGCCTCGGTACTGTGGACACGGTCCGCTGACTTAATGCACTTAGAGCATTTTATGTGGGGACACACACAATTGGCTGTATACAACCGATTTCTATAAAACCGGCTTCTATAAATTCAACCTAATTTCATAGTATAGACAAACCCTTAGGATTGAATAAGGACTGGGAATGGCTGAGCCATTACAAACATTGAATCTGTCTCCCCTTGTAAGTATTCTCACACTTCTTATCAAACTGTCTGTACTGGGCTATCTTGATTATCACTTCAAAAGTTTTTTTCACTTACTCAATTGGCCTCTCAGAGTTGGTAAGACAACTCCCACCTGTTCATGCTCTCTGTATGTGTTTATATATATCTCCTCTATATGTTCCATTTTATATGCATCTGAAGAAGTGGGCTGTAGCCAACGAAAGCTTATGCTCTTATAAATTTGTTAGTCTCTAAGGTACCACAAGTACTCCTGTTCCTTTTGCAGATACAGACTAACACGGCTGCTACTCTGAAACTTGATAATAGGGAGGCTGTACTACACACGCTAGTTGTTCAGAGAGCCCTAGCTTTTTATCTGGATAGGAAAAAGGCTTTTAGGAATTCCCCTGAGCTTTTTCTTTCTATTGTGGAGCGATCCAAGGGCTCAGCAATGTCAGCCCAGAGACTCCTTGGTCTCGAACTGCATTAGACAATGTTATCAGATTCACAACATGACACCTCTAGATAGTATTTGCACACACTCCATGAGGTCAATCTCCTCATCCCTCACCTTCCTGAAGAATGCCCCTAGCTAAGAAATCTGTAGAGCAGCCCGTAGGTGTGAGTCCACATCTTTGCAGAACACTATGCGATTACTGGGGACTCCACCTCCAATGCCACCTTCAGCTCCACAGTACTGTCATCTGTAACTGATCCATCTCTGAAGCCCCAGCCCTCCAGTAGGGGTACTGCTCGGAAGTCAGCTACAGCACCCAGAAGTTGTTACTCACCTTGTGCAGTAACAATGGTTCTCTGAGATGTGTGCCACTAGGGGTGCTCCACAACCCACCCTCCTCCCCTTTACTTCAGAGTTCTTGTTAATGACTCTGCGGTAGAGAAGGAACTGAGGGGGGTTAGCCTGCACCCGCTGGTTAGCCTCATGGTGAGGCCCAAGAAAAGACAGTGCATGTGTGGGCCTAACAAACACTGCTACCAAAGTTCTCCAATTAGCAACGCAGGGACGCAAGCACACCTACAATGGAGCACCTATAGGGGGGACACATCTTGAGGAACCATCGTTACTGCATGAGGTAAGTATTTCTTCTCTGGTAACTATTCCACAGAGCACATGCAACATCTTACAGAGTTTGGCCCATCAATAGCACTAAAGCTAAATTCTTATGTAGTATTTAATATCACTTAAATTTGATTTTTGCTACAGTCTAATCTACCCTTGCCAGCTGTTATGGAACTTTTTCTAAACTCTCCAGAATCATTGTAGGAATCTTCAGCTACCAATTAGGCTAAGCCAAGAGGTTTTTGGCAGTGCTACGTTGTTGTCTTTTTAAAGCTGTCAGAATGACTTTCCCATGGTGTTGTTTGCCTGGAAGGTCAGGCACCACCCAACAGGTGGATAATGTCCCGCCAAACAGGTGAATAATGTCCTACCTGGGCATTCCAAATACAGAATTTGGAAGAGTCAACTCATGGACAGTTTCCACAGCTCACTCATGGACAATGTGAAAAAGAAAAAAGGGTGAAGTGGGAGATTATATGGATAACATTATTTCTCTCTACCCAGCTGGTTATATAATACCTGAAGAGTTCTTAACAGAGATGGTGTTTTGGGAGCTTATGGTTGGATTGCTGGGTCCTGAAGTTTCCTTGGTATTTTGGAATGACCTGTTGGGGTATTAGGAAAGAAAAGAAATCTGTGGAGGAAATGAGTAAGGAAGCTATTATGATGAACTCCTCCACCAATTAATACTTTTTGCAACTTACAAAGCACTGTGGGAAAGATTCTCAATTGGTGTAACTCCATTTCAGTGAATAGAGCTATACCAATTTACTTCCCACAGAGGATCCGGGGCTGTATATACAATGTCAAATTCTTTCCTAGCTAGCAGTGACTGAATCAGAAGTATCAATGACTATAATTTCTAAGTGCTATTAGGTAGATACATCTATTAGGCTGTTAGAGAAATTTCCATTAAAACTGTTTCTCAATAGAAAATTGAGGCAAAGCCATTTTTTTCCAGAAAGATTCTGCTTTCCATGGAAAATTTTGTCTTGGTGTCAAAAAAAACAAAAATGCTTCAGCTGAAAATTTTCAGTTTTTGATGAAATGTCCAAAATTTTCCATGGAAAATTTCAGTGAAAAGGATTTTTTTTTCATTTTGTCAACATTTTCCACTGAAGAAAGAAACATTTTTCCAACCAACTTTGTAATCTATTGTTATAAAATTTTCTTTGAGTCTATATAAACCATCTTCCATTTAGTATGCCATAAGGGTCTGTTCACTTCTCATTCCTGTGTTTACTTATTGACTCTTGGGTTGAAATGTGTATTGTACTTGTTGTATAGCTAAGGCTAAGATTTTGTCATGGATATTTTTAGTAAAAGCCCTGGATAGGTCATGGGCAATAAACAAAAATTCACAGAAGCCCGTGACTTGTCCCTGACTTTCACTAAAAATATCATTGACAAAATGGGGAGGGAGGTGGGTTCAGCACCCACTGCTGCACATTGGAAAAAATAACCCCAACTATACATACAATATGATGGGGGCTAATTTAGCTACAACTAATCAGGAAAGAGATCTTGGAGTCATCGTGGATGGTTCTCTGAAGACATCCACGCAGTGTGCAGTGACAGTCAAAAAAGTAAACAGGATGTTAGGAATCATTAAAAAGGGGATAGCGAATAAGATGGAGAATATCTTATTGCCCTTATATAAATCCATGGTATGCCCACATCTTGAATACTGCGTACAGATGTGGTCTCCTCATCTCAAAAAAGATATACTGGCATTGGAAAAGGTTCAGAGAAGGGCAACTAAAATGATTAGGGGTTTGGAACAGGTCCCATATGAGGCGAGATTAAAGAGGCTAGGACTTTTCAACTTGGAAAAGAGGAGACTAAGGGGGGATATGATAGAGGTATATAAAATCATGAGTGGTGTGGAGAAAGTGAATAAGGAAAAGTTATTTACTTGTTCCCATAATATAAGAACTAGGGGCCACCAAATGAAATTAATGGGCAGCAGGTTTAAAACAAATAAAAGGAAGTTCTTCTTCACACAGCGCACAGTCAACCTGTGGAACTCCTTGCCTGTGGAGGTTGTGAAGGCTAGGAGTATAACAGGGTTTAAAAGAGATACAATGTCAAATTTTTTCTTAGCTTAGATTTTATGTACTTCACAGGAGGAAAATTACCACCGCTCTTCCAGGAATTTGTAAGGGAATGATTAAAGCAAATCACTCAGGTTATAACACCTCCAGAGGAGGCTTGCATATTCTGTTTCAAACTGGATTCTCCAGAGACCAACAGACAAAGAAAGGACTTTTGGATAAATAGCTTGAATTTAAACTGACTCAGGGCCTTCGTACTGGTTCCTGATCTGAACTTGTAACCACAGGGAAAACCCAGTTGAGGGATTTGAAGGACTGACACCTACCAGAACCCTAGGTTGAAGTTAGGGGTAACCTCTGCTAAGTTTTTTTAGCATGTGTGCAGGTTCTTTTATTGTTTTATATGCTTTCTCTGGGATGCTTTTACCTTCAAAATAAAGGTGCTTGCTTAGAAAGAGCTCTTGTAACTGCTGGCAATACACTGGTTATAGCCCTCTGAGAGAAAGCAAAGCACAGACGCTGACCTTTTAGGCAGACTGGCTTGCTGGGGATATCACAGTGTGGATTACAAAGCTTTACAGCTTAAAGCCCCCAGTCAGAAGGGAGTGAAATGCTGGTCTCCTACCAGGAGAAGTGATGCCTGGGAGCCAGAAGCCTTTAAGTGAGAGCCCTCAAGGGACCACAGAGTGGGAAATACAGGCGCAGTTACCCTGAAACTGTGATAGTTGCATAGTCTCATACTAAACCTCTCATCCATTTAGTTTCTCAGGGAATAATTTTTAATACAGTATCGGTTTAGCTTGGGAAATTCATGGCTACAGGAAATTGACAAGGTAAATAATTTAGTAGGATATTTTAAAGGAATGGATAATTTAATGAGCATTAAGAGCATTTGTGTTTTTGCATACTATGTCAGTGTTATAAAAAGAATCAAAACTCATGCTTCAGAGCAAAGTCTTATCTTTATGCATCTTGTATTTATGCCAGTCGCCTCAGGTAGCAAGTAACCTGAGTGCCTATTGGAGTCAAATGTTTGTCAGGGAGCAATTGGACACGTGCATTACAGGTTTGCGGTTTAGTAGTAGTTGTTGTTAGTTTTGCCTTTTTCTAAAACCTCAAGCATCGTCCCTAGTTAAAATAAGGTTACCAGATATCTGTTCCATTATGGCAACTCTTTCTGTAATTTCCTATGTGAAATAAAACCATCATTAGAAGTCAGAAAAATAACTGCTGGTGATATAGACACTTTTGAGAAGTTTGAACAAATAACACTGCTCTACAGCCAAAATGCTTCTGAAATAAATGTAGTCAAACTTTACTAATTCTGGGTCACTGAGAACGAAAATGATGCTTAAAATTGTTGATTGGCTCTAGTTTTCAAGATATGTTATTGGGTCAGTATATACGACCCTTGACTTGGGAATGGTGGAGGATAAGTGAGTTATAAAGGGAAGGGATCTCAATTTAAACCAGAAATGACTAAAATACATCTTTGACTGGATCTATAAATAAATCTATGACTGGGTTTGGACAGTACTTGCTTTTTAGGCAAAACAATGAATGATGCAATCTGAAGCTGGTATTGCATCATACATGATATGAATTGCATCATGTTATTCCTAGAAGTCATGGATGATGCAATCATCACTCTGCTGAACAAATTGCCCTATATCAGCTCTAGAAATCATACAGTGTCGTACTCTCTTATTTGTCAGTGTTTGATTTTGCAAAGGGACACATTTCTGTTTAGCCAAAGTGAGCAGAGATGCCTCGTACTTGTGTGAACAGTGCAGATAACTTCTGCTATGTTTGTGGTGAAGTGACTTTTGCATCACAAAAGCTCAGTATAACCACTATGGTTAAGAAAGCCTATCACCTTTATTTTGTCTGCAAAATTGGAGATCAGGACAAGAGGTGGGCCCCACACATATGCTGCAACACTTGTGCAACAAATCTTGGCCAGTGGTTGAACAGGAAAAGGAAATCTATGCCTTTTGCAGTGCCAATGATTTGGAGAGAGCCAACAGATCATCCCAGCATCCCAGACTTGCATCTGAAGAAGTGAGGTTCTGACCCACGAAAGCTTATGCTCCCAGTACTTCTGTTAGTCTCAAAGGGGCCACAGGACCCTCTGTTGCTTTTTACAGATTCAGACTAACACGGCTACCCCTCTGATACTTCCCAACAATTGTTACTTCTGCATGGTGCCTCCAGTTGGGAAAGGTGTGTCAAAGAAGAAAAAGTGGACTGTGCATTATCCAAACATTCCATCAGCTATATGCCCAGTACCCCAGACTATATTATGTACATAGTTTAGTACATTTTTTGCACTCTCATCTAGATTTTTTTCCTCCGAACTGCAGAGCAGTGAGCGACGAGCACGATGAGCGATTTCACCAGGACATTGCAACAATGGAGAAACGCTATCAGGGCAAATGGAGCCCATCAATGCTTGCAGACTATTGCTGGACAGTGACAAGAGATGCTCCATTTAATGAATACAAGAGACAAGCCAAGAAGCGCCGAGTAGACATTGAATAGGACTAAACTATGTACATAGTAGTTTTTTGCCTTTTGTTTCATAATAAATTTTATATATATAACCCTTTTGCTGATTTTTAAAGAGTTACATAAACAGGACAGGTGAAATATTATCATGTAAAGAAACCATAAACACATGAAAAGACCTAGGTTTACAATTTATGATTAAAACTCTACTATCTACACAATATACATAGACATAAAATGTAAAAACTTAAATATCTTAGAAACAGTAGCCAATCAGTTGTTTTAATTGTCATATTTGAATTCAGCACATCAAAATACATAATAAATAGCACATTTTATCTCTGAAGCAGACAACGTCTCAAAAATTGTAGACCAGTGTAATTAGAAGAAAATAATATTCTCTCTATCCATTTACTTATAGAGTACCTAACACTATGGTATCCAGATACGAATATGGTAGGGTTCTGTAACTACTAAATCAAAGGAGGAGTCAGTTAAAATACATAGACTTGCTAGCCTCACACTGTCCTAAATGTCCTGTGTTCTCTTTTTCCTAATACAATAAGACACTACAGGCACCACATTTCTGGGGATTACCTTTCTGGGGTATGAAGCCTGTGGCCTCATTCTTCATGTCTCAGTCAAAGTATTCATAGGCCCCAGAAACACACTGCCTGTCATGTCTTGTTGTTTAAATATTATGATAGAACCTGTGAATAACTGAAAACTGTTTTGACATGTTCATAATAGCTTTTGTTCTACATCTGTACCGATACATTGTCTTTTCTAAAAATTCAGCATAGCTTGCTTTTTACTTTGTGGTTACATTTAATACTTTGATGAGAAGTACTAGAGCAGGGAATTAACTTCTCTACCAAGAAATCAAATCAAGCTTGAAATCAGTAGCTTTAAATTTTTGGCAATGATGTTTTGTAAAGTGAAAAGGTCCTTCTTCATGACAAGCAATTTTATTAGACCTTTATCAGCAACTTCAATGAAAGTTGCTCAGAAGTATTCAGCTGAATCACTGGTATCCCATGGAGTGACACTTTCATGTGGGCTTTTTCAGTTGTTCTTTGTGCAGCAAGGGTTGTGTTAACACCAGATGCCAATCGCATACCACCGGTGGATTTGCAAGATTATAGGACAGGAAAAAAGATGAAGGTTAAACACAGGGCACAATAGAGATTACTTATGGTAATGAATTGTATAATTTTTCTAGACAGATCTGGATTAATGTTTATCCCAGGCAAGAGATTACTATATGTCTGATTCTGGTTGTAAACACATATTATTAAACAGAAGGTTTATGTTCATGAAATGCAACTATGAGTGTTAACGCACTTATGAATTATTATGTGCAAAGAGAAAAATTAACCTGTTCATCTGCTATACTAATAGATACACTATGGTTTTTGCATAAATTGGGGATGAATTATAGGCATCTGCTATCTTTAGAAAACAAATAACTCCTGAAATGGCAAAAATTCTTCTCTGTTAAAGCCAGACTACCCCATAGACTTTGATGGAGTTACAGCAGTGTAACTAAAAAAAGAATAGCCTTAGATATTTTTATATGGAAAAAATAGTTTTTGTACTGGAGATATCTGCTGGCAATATATAATAATGATACTTGCTAACTTTTGGATCTTTTTTTCTTTTTCAATGAAAAAACAGTATGTTCACATTCACAGAATATAGTGAATGGTGTCCCAAATTTGATTTCCCAAATTATTCAGTTATATTAACTGTAAAAAAAAATAGTATTTTGAGGACTTGCCACTTTCAATTTAAAAAAAAATAATTTGTATTTGTATTGATATTTAGCTATACTTCATATCATTTGCTTTTCAAGTCCACTGTCCTCCTCTGTTTTATAGACTCTCTGCTGGTGAGCATGCCTGTGACATAGGTGTGATCTTCACATTTTTAAAATAATATGTTGCCTTAGTTAAATAATTCACAGCTCATTCAATTATTTGATTTTTGGGTGACCAAAGGGGAAAAAATCTCTTAAAAGACAGTCAACACATTCCAAAACTTTGCTCCTTGCATTGAATAGATGCAATAACAATCTTGTAACCTAGTAATGAGGAACTATGTTGGCTTTCAGATAAAAAAAATGCAGTTTTTATAATCTGTGTATGCTATTTACAAACAGTACATGATAGCTAAATGTCTTTGCATAATGCTGTTTTAAATTCCCTCTCCATTTAATAGTTGTTGATAGTACTCATAGCCTGGTTTTCACTATCCTTCTTAACTAGTCTGTCTAATTATAGGTTACAATAAATTTATTTCTGATGTTTTATTTTTTAAACCCTACTTTCATATGCCTGATTAGTCCCATTGACTTCAGTGTGACTGCTCAGGTGAGTAAAGTTACCCATGGACACAAGCAGAATGAGCCCTTAAAGCTGTAATAAGAAAGTTGAAAAGGCCTGGGAATACTATAAATTACAAATTATGTTGACTGGATTAAACTATTATAACAATTGGGCTAGATCTGACTTGCCTTGTGCACTGTAACACAGAGATCACATCAATGCTAGTAAGTAGCTCTGATATATTGAATACCAACTTGGTTTTACTGATAAACTGGAAACTAAACAGTTCAAATTTGAATTTTTTGTTTTGTTTTTTTAAAAAGTCAGAGCAATGTAATTTTATTCTCTCAATGCTAAGAAGAAAATGCTTTAAAACCATTTATATTTCTTATATACGTATATTAACAGCCCATTTGGGACAACCTAACTTTAGCTTTTATAATATATTTTGTAAAGGCTGCAAAAAGTGAATTATGAATTAGGAGTTGAAAGAAATAATTAAACAAATATTAAATGTTTCTAGAGGCTTGTATTATGGCTCTTTCAAATAGCTTTAAAACCAACCTATCATTCCTAGTCAATATGCAGTGTCAGATATATACCTGAAATCTTTATTACAGATGAGAACGGTTTAGGAAGCCCAAATCAGGTGTATTATACTGCTTAAAAGTTTGTGCAGTGAAGCATTATATTTTGGGAGCTTATAAAATATATATCGGGTTCTCTATTCCCTTTGCTATATGTCGGCAGACATCTATAAGTCATTAAGGTGACCTCCATCTTCCTAAGAGAAGTAAAGGTAAAAATGAAGACACATTTCTGTTATCAGTCTACTATGGGTCGTAAGTTGAACTACCGTTATATTTTCCTCTGAAATACGCATAGCCTTGACATGGTGTTTAACAGTGTTAAGCTTATTGCCGCTGAGCTAAACATGTCTGAAGCAAACGATGACCCTCACGTCTTTGTGATAGCAAAATGTCTCCCTGATGTGATCCCACAGACTTGGAGCATTAAGTTAATTTTCCCCTGGATTTCTGAGCTGCATCCTTTTTACCCCGCGGAAACCTTGTGAGGAATACAGCTTTTGACCGAATGACAGAGCATGGAGGGTGAAATTAGATGCATTAAATTAAAATATGACAAAAAGCCTATCTAAATATTTGTCACAATGTTACTTGTGCGGCGTAATGTCCAACCCAGGAAGTGAAAGCAGGCTATTGCTGGGACTTAATAGTCTGAAAAAAATATTGGTAAACCATCCAGATTCCTTACAGGCTTTGAGAGGATAATTGAGGGTATGGTGTAAGATGTCAGAGTTCCCGGTTTGGTGATCCCTCTATCTAATCTCAGATTAGTTCCTTTCCTGTTTTCATTTGAAATAGAATTAACCATTACAAAGTTGTCTTTGGTCCTTGGCCATTTTTGTGCCACTTGAACAAATAATGCTGGTACTGGCCGCTAGAGGTTCTAGGATACGTGTGTTGGTTAAGTAAAGTATAAAAGAGAAATACCCCGCGCACACACACCCCCCAAAAAAAGTCATAGTATCCAATGTATCTTTTTATAATTTAGAAAATTATTTTCCAGTTTGTTGTACAGCACTTGTGAAAGAAAAAAATATTATCCCAAGCTACTATATAAATAATTATTAGAAAAATGAGTGTGTTCAGTTAGTATTAAATGTAGGAAGAGATCAAGTCATATGGCTTATTTCATTCATGTGCATTCATCAAAACAAGAGGTTTTAATTTTTTTAAAGAGCTAAATATTGAAATGGCACATTTCTCTTTTCTTTTTGATTTTCTGTTATAACAGGCTACGGAAAAATAGGGGACTATGATAGGGTTAACCCTGCTGCACAAAAATCCATGCTGTGTATGACGGTAGTAAAGCTTGTGATCCCTTGATCTTTGATTAGATTCAAGCTAGTAAATATCTTATGATTAATCAGAATGAGTTGTTCTGCATGTAGTATAAGTCACCTTCACAGATGGGTTGTAGAATCAGTTGTTTGTGAATATTTGTTTTAATCCTTTCTAAAACAGACTTGTTTTATGTGCTCAAATCATATTCAGGCAACTAAATATCAGTACTAAGGGAGGAAACTTGCAGTTATGAATAGGATAGTAGGTCAGCATTAGAAAAGGAAAAAAATAACATAACTTAAAATGTCACTCTGCTATTGTTAAAATATAAGTGATACACAGAGTATGCTTCTCATAAGTTGGCGTATATAATTATATGGAAAAGCAGTTATAAACCATTCACATAAGTTGCTATCTTGCAGGTACAAGAACTGTAGAGACACACACACTAAAAAACTGTGTTAAGTATTTGGTCCTTATTATTATTATTCTGTTTTTAAAAAATGCTTAGTTAGAATTATAGCATTTTGGGGTGTAGGTAGAGTGTAAAAAATCTATAGGACTACCCTTTTCTATGGTCTGTCAGCCTCCTAATTACTTAAATAATTGCCTTCTGATATAGTTTACATTGACATGCAAAATACTGTGTGAGAGATCTCTTGCTATGACACTTTCATTACCACATCTCTAAGGATTTTCTATAGAATGTAGATTTCCATAGATCATATATAACGTTATGAGATTGATAGGAAGATATTGTGCTGTGTAGTAAAAGCATCTCAATTTCTGTCTTATTTCTCATAATCGCTACAGTGAGCCTTTTGTGCACAGAGGTGCGATTAGATTTAACCTGCCAACATATACGAAGAACTTTCTCTATAATACATTTTATATTGAGAGAGAGAAATATATATATATATATATATATATATATATATATAAGGTGCATGTAATCAAATGTATATGAGTTGCTATCATGCAAAGTTAATCCCCTTTTCTCTAATGTTTTTAACAGGAGGACCGGAGAACCCCCGTTAATAAATGGTTGGATTCCTTTCATTGGGAAGGCCTTAACTTTTAGGAAAGATGCTTTCAAATTCTTGATATCTCAGCAACGAAAATTTGGAGATGTTTTCACTGTACACATTGCTGGTGAGAAGCATTTTACTATTTCTCTTGCCTTTTATGTCAATTAAATTAATTATTAACATTTTTATATTTTATTTAGAATTTTATTTATTGAAAAGCCTTTATCTGTACTTATGACAGGTCTAAGTTTTAGAGCCACATGACCAACGAAAATTACTTTGTAAATGAAATATTTTAATGTGTATTATATATAATCACAACTATAATTTTGTGTGTGTGTGTGTGTGTGTATATATAATGTGAGTTAGTATATGCACACATATTATGCCAGCACATATAATATAGGTGAACAGAATATTTACTGTAGATTGTGTTCTCTATAGAAGTGAGAACTAATATCATCTTAACATTGCACAGGAAAACATTACATCAAATTTAGAAAATACTCATAAAAATTGTACAGAATATATTTTTTAACCTCTCTACATCTGGGTTGACAGGAGCACTAGGAAGTGAGTGACACACTGACTCATTGATACAATCAGGATTAGAACATGGAAACTTCCTGCCTAACCATACGTCCTGACACTGGCATAATAATAGAGACTGAGATAATGATCTGAAATACAGTAACTTCAGCGCTTTATATCTTCTTAATTTTAGGCCTAATCCTGCTCTGGCTTAAATTCACAAAAGTCACCTTGATTTCATTTGGAAACTTTGGGGTACAGGAATGCAGGATGGCCCCTAATGCTTCCTTTATATCTTTTAAAATGTGTTGGTAGATAGACTCAGTTATTTAATGGGTTTTTTCTTCTCTAACTTCTGTGATCCTAGTTCAAATTAACAGTTTTACAGTAGCATGAATTAACACTGCTATAGTGGAGGCACTCTCATTTTTTCTACTATTCCCATATTTTTAGGGAGTTTCAGACCAAAGTGTTAACTTAATGAAGTCTGCTCTATAATCTCCCAGCAGCAGGGAAAGTTTTTATTTTTAGATATTTAAAATTTTAAATAAAAATCCAAGCCATTTTTCAACCAATTTCAAGTTATCAGGTTACAAACAGGATGCTCATTTTTGAAACTCTTTCTCCATGTAACCAAAAATTGCTTAATTTTTAGATGTGCAATTTTACAAGTTGTTAGTTTTATTACCTTAATTCATTCCTTTTGCTGTTTTGAAACTTAAAAGAAGTTCTTTCATTTAGAAAGGGACTACAGCACATGCACAGAAACTACTTTTGGTAAAATGTAATCTGTTCGTACTATTGTTAATATACTTTCATAATGTATAAAATAATGGCTGCTTCTGAATGCAGATTAATAATAATAACTCAAAGCAAGACAGCCGTTATGAATATACTAATAAAATTGGGTACAGTTGCACTTCAGAACTTGTGTGTCAATGGGACATTTCTTTCTCTCTCCCTTTTTCATATTTTAATATAAGAAAAGGGTTAGTGTGTTAATTTGTTAAAGTGTTAAAATATGTGACTTAATTTAAGTCTCAGTGTGATGGTAAAAATTCTGCCTTTAATCCATCTTCTCATCCCTAGATATTGTACTGAGGGATTCATTGATTAATGCAATATGTGCTTAAAATAGTGAGGCAAATAGAGTGAGTTACACAACTAAATTTGTCATTATTTTGGAATATCCCAAGTTTTGTGAATTTATATCCATATATACTTTAACGTCACTTTTTATAATTCAATATTGAAAACATTGAATACTAAGAGTTTACTAAAGAGAAATAGTAGCGAACCCTCTTGTTTGTTTTTATTTTGTTTGGGGTTTTTTTAAAGCTTAGTTAGTACTTCATATCATAACCTTAGATACCAAGACACACTGGATTTCATGATGTTTTAGTGATTTGACAAAGATGATGTTTGTGTGTGCAGCAAACAGAACTTCCCCTGTTTTATATGTACTATCATTACTTTACCCCCCTGGTGGGTGAATAAAGGTCTTGTCAAAAAATTCTATCAATATATATTGTTCTAATTATCAGTTCTCAAAGTAGTTCATTTGGAAAATGTGGAACGATGCTTGGAGTTTCTGGCATTGCCCCGTACCGGTAATGCGATTTCACTGATTGTTCTTTCCCATGTGATGAGCAAATGATTGTCATTCCGAAAAGTCGCAAGGGACATGGATGTCATCTTAATAAAGAAATTAAAAAGCACATCTTTCTCTGAGAAACAATGTAAATTCCTGACCTGTCGCAGAAAATAGTTCTCTAATTGGTTTTGTGTGGTGGTGCAGCAGAATCGTTTTCCCTAAACGTCATACCGGCGAAGCACTACTGTACATCATTGTCAACAGTTCAGCAAAATCTTCCTAATAAGAGGACGATTACGTAAATGTGATAGTCTTTAAAAAAAGAGTTGTTTCTATATGATAGTACTTCCAAATCCAACCTTTTTACTTGATAAGGATCAAGAACAAATAGACAGCCAACTAGGTAAGAACTTTAAGACCCTTGAAAAGTCTTTTCATTGTTTTTCATGATAAGACTTTGTTTACTTTTACTGATACGTGATTAGGAACCATACCGGATGTTGTAGTAGTAGATTTTTGACTAACCAATCTCAATTTTAAAGAAGAGAATCTACATCTTATAGTTGTTATATTAAGTACATTTAGCCTCTTTAAAAGCACTCCTAGTACATTTTAAAAAATTAATATACAATATATACCATTAAAAAGCTTTTCAATCCAAAAATAGATGAAAAGTAATTTATCTTAACTATTTAAGCACTGAAGTCCATTGAAAATATTATTTTAATAACTTACATCATTATATATCATATGAAATGCTTGTCATTCATAATTAGCATTTAAAAGGGCCCAGAGTGCATTATTAGAATAATTTCTTAACTATCATACAAATACTGATTTATGTGCTAGGATTCACCAACAGTTGACAATTTTCATATCTTCTGCATCAATCTTTTGTTCTGAGGAGACTGTGTAAGCTGAACGGAGATATCTTAGGCATTCTCAATAGTGGCTGTAATAAAACCTGAAGGATTGGAAAGAGAAGAACAGTCATGTCCACAGATGGAGAAGGAATCTGAAGGCTTTTACAGGAACAAGTGAAATATTCAGCTAATTTTACTTGTTTTTATGGTATTAAATAGAAGGGTTTACTCAGCTTACTAAGTTAGAAGGAATTTGAGCATGATTTTACTGTACAGACATGTCTTCTCAAATGGTTATGAAAAAGGATTTTTAGTGTCCACAGACATTGTTGAACAGCTACAAAGGACTTTAAAATTGTCACAGTGGATTCAGTATAAATGGATTTAATATTTAAAGCCACTACTTTGGAGATCTTGTGGTCTGTTATCCTGCACTTTTTAGCAAATTTGGGAATTAGCTCCTACAGCTAGTCAGATGGAAGCTGTGGTGAGCACCAAAATTTTGGTTTCTTTGTTTATGGTATGGGTTCACTTCTGAGAGGTAGCTCCTGATGGTATTTGCAGTGTGGGGGCATTTGGGGGGCATGCCTATTAAAGTGCTGAATAATGACTCACAAATGTAGGAAGGCCTGCATTTGTTAGTGCCTGTTACCACCAGTACATAGACACTGCTCTGTAGAAGTGAAAACAGAGCCCAATAGGGGAAATAAAATGATTTTTTAATTTTTTTTTTTTTTGAGAGAGAGAGAGAGCTACTTAATTAGCCCATGCAAAAAAAAAATTATAATCCTAATATTATTTACAATAACGTATAGTTGAAATCAACAAACTTTGATGATTGGTTTTAGATCCCAAAATGCTGCTGAGGGATTGTATGTAGATAGAGGAGCTATTTTTACATTATTATACCAGGTAATTGACAATATGTCACAGACACAAGGTGGGTGAGGTAATATCTTTTTACAGAAGTTGGTCCAGTTTAAGATATTACCTCACCCACTTTGTGTCTCAAATATCCTGGGACCAACATGGCCACAACACTGTACACAAATATGAATACACTGTTAAACAGGTATAGCTGCTATGTAGTTCTTCTATGTGCAAGTAGGACAGAAATCACTAAAAGTTCCAGTTGCTAGTAACACTTCAACAGTTTTATAGCCGCAACTAGTGACCTGTAGGTTTTGGTCTTTATTTAGAAAGAGATCTAAAATCTTAAGTTACTTGGGCATAGGTTCTATTGGAGGTACCTTAACAATTTGCACCATTTTTTTTTTAAACCAGCAATTTTGCCTTCTCTATATATGGGTTAAATATCTCTCATTAGAATTTTGTAAATATTGTAACAGAGTTTTTGTGTCATATATTTCTATAATTTGTTGACTTTTTGGCAATGATGTGGCCTGGAAGCTGAATTTGACTTTGCAAAAATGAATTATATTTTAGCATTTTTAATCAGCTGGAAAATAAGACTAATAGAAATGTTCATCTGTGGCACACCCTTAATCATAGAAAATTCAGAGTGAAGTCTTTTCTTTCCAAAAGTTTGTAATTACACTAACATTGAATGAATGTTGTTTTAAGACTATTTATTAAAATGATGTTGTTTGCTTGAAGAATAATTTGCTTAGAATCATGTTTCTTATTTTTTTTAAATTATCAGAATTGATGTGCATTTGCTAAATGTCTGATTAAAGATCACAAAGAAACTTGTATTTTGCATGTGATATAAGCAGATGGTGCACAGATGGTTTAAATTAATATTAATTAAAAAATCTTAACTTAAAATTGTTTACCCTCTAAACTCAAAGTTGGAAAGCTAGCTAACTTCTTTAGGGTTAATAGCGCTCCAGTCTACTTATTAAAAATCATACCAAAGGTTTTTTATTTCCAGCCCTTGATCAGAAAGATAGTGGCCTCAATAAAGGGTCTTGAGGAGAAAAGGTATAAGAACTGAAGTGGGGAAGAATGCTGAAGGTTGGCAACACTCAGATCTCCAACAAAGATCTTGGGTATCCTGGAGTTAAAAAGTTAAAGAAGCGCTTATTCTGAGATCAAAAATGCATTCACGTCCTGCAATCTAGTAAGAGAGACCTCTTATCTAGTGATTGGAGCAAGGTCAGGAAGCCTCAGTACTGCTCCTGACACTGCCAGTAGTCTGCCATGATTATTTTTAGACCAAGAAAGGAAGTAACTCTAAGATCCCAATGCCACATTGTTTAATTAGTAAATTACATTACAGTAAAACAAACAAAGAGTAATTTAAAAACACTCAAAAGTGTTTCTTTGACAAAGACCTTGGACGGAATTCTACCTTGATATGTGTTTTGTGCAACCCCTTGATTCCAACAGGAATGTAAGAGTCCAATATGTACTCATAATTACCACACCATGGTATATGTATCCACAGTCAAAACAGGAAATAACTATGGACTCTCACATACCCCTATATGTTACCGAGGGGTAATTGCTGACTTTTAAATAGTGGCTACTTTATGTACACAGAGCCAAATTCTGTCCTCAATTACACATGTGCAGCTCCCATTAAAGTCAAAAGGAGTTTCACCCATTCAGCAGGGCAGAATTAGGCCTCAGATCTTGTAAGGATTGTTCCTTTTCTTCTTTTATAGTGTGGATATTTCACTGAATATATGTACATTTTAATAATTTTTTTTCTAATATATGCACAAGTCACAAACCTTTACTGTAAATTTAAACTTAGCATGGGCCCAGCTATAGTAAATTCAGAATTAATTTTATTTTGGGAGCATTATTTTTTTTGATCCCTGACAAATGACCAGCAGTTTGACTTACCAGAATCTCTTTACTAGTAATTGACTTTCGGGGGAAAGAAGCTACAAAATTAACCCTAAAAACATCTCACACAGAAAAATAAATGGAACATTTTAAAAGGAAGTAAAAATTAATGTGAATTCTCTCTGTAATGTTGCTATTGGGTCAGCACTATCTCTTTTGATTACGAATGTAAGAAAGAGTGATAGAGTATGTTGTTAGTGCATTCTGATGCGATAATATTGGGTTCTCTTTCTTTGGGGTTAGCTTAAAATCAAGATAGGATAGCATACTTCCAAAAATACTTTTCCATTGTTTTAAAATGATGGTATATTGCACAGCAAACTTTTTTTTTTTAAATAAACCATCAGGTTATAATTTGTTGATACTATAATAAAGCTGCATCATCCTGTTAAATTTTAAAAAGTCAGGAAAACATGGAAGAAGTAAACAAGACTGAATAGGTATTTTAGTTGTCATGTTTTCTTTGGGCTATGGGAAACCTCATGGGCCCTGATCCTACAATAGACTTTCATGTAGATGGACCCCTGTGCTCATGGTAACCCCCATTGATTTCAGTGGGCTCTATATAATCATAGAAATGTAGGTCATCTAGTCCAGAAGCCATCTAGTTCAGCCCACTACACTGAGGCAGGACCAAGTATATGCCGGAAGGTGTGCAGAGCTCATTGTAAAATTGAAGCCTTGGTTGTTGGGACTAACCTGGTCCACATAATTTATTCTCTTCTGCTTGAAGAAAAGCAGCATGCTGATATGTTAGCATATTTCCCACTTCAACCTCTCTCAAGCTATTGATATATTGCCCTTTCATATGGAACTATTTGTTTGTTCCTTTTTTGCCATTAAAAGATATCTAAAGATGTATAATTTTCAAAGTGCTTTTGAAAAGCATAATAAAGCTATATTGTATTTTTCATGAGTTTTGCCAAGTTAGTAAATGATTCATATGACTCCGAAGTACCATGATTATGTCACCCTCTACTGTTGTCAAAACAATAGCTCGATCTACACTTGACCTCTCTCATTCTAGTCTACTAC